>NC_057801.1:368168543-368465462 GCF_018294505.1 Triticum aestivum | reverse complement strand
TCTAGAGAGAGAGAGAGACGAATATGACGTCACGACAAGAGATTCCATTCCCTTGAGTGTGTATATGCAAGGGGGGAGGGAATAGAGGCACCAGGAGAAATTTTTTGTGTGTGTGGTGTTTGTGTGTCACCGCGAGAGGTCCGGTGGGTCGAGGTGAGGCCCTTCATTTGGTTCCGTCCTGCGCCACATTGGTCGGCCCGTGACGCATTTAGGAAGACCCATGGATGACTAGTCGTACAAGACAAAGATAGCAGAATTGTGAAGGACTCTGTGTCCACTGACAAAGCCGGCTAGGATTTGTAACCCTAGGTTCTCGGACTAAGGTAACCCCTTTATCTCTGATATTACTATTCATCCAACCTAACTTTAAGGGGCATCCTACAGAATGCTCTACTAGAATCATACTCGTCAATTAGGAAGAGAGGTGTGAGACAATGCGTGAGAGACAGGCGTAAAGATAATGTGCGTACATGAGACACGTAGGCAGGTCCATGTATATAGAAAGGGTCGATGAGGATTGTGCGTGTGTATGTTTGCGAGAGGACGAGTGCTTGTGATAAAGGTTAATGAAAACAGTTGTAAATGGTTACGAGAGGGAGGGGGGTTATATCTAGAGCATGTGTGCGAGAAAGACACCTCGGGAGAGAGTGTGTGAGCATGTGTGAGAGACCACCGATGGAGAGTGAAACTGCACGTAAAAGACTGCTATACACATTGATTAAAGATATAAATTGTATCCAAATATTAGGATGGGATCATGATATTTGCAATTCGCGTAAGGAGCGGTCATTGATCCATCAGACATCTAGATTCTATCGAATTTGAGCATGTCTATGTTATTATTCGACACAATTGATCCACATAGTTAGTATTTTGAACTCCAGACAATGCATCGCTTTAGCAATCGAATATAAACGTGAGTATAGTTCATGTTGTGTGTGTAAAGCACATTATACATACGAAAGTTACACAATGGTTTAAACAAAATCAAATTCAACTTAAGGTGGTTTAAAAAATCGAATTCAACATGAAGTCCATTCAATTATTTGAATTTGATATCCTGGCATTTGTATACCATACCTAAATTATGGGGGCACCAATCTCTGCTTTGATTTTGTACATAATAGCATATGTAGTCATGTACAAAATATATTCAAATTTAGCTCCTCCATTCCAAAATAATCGTAGTTATAGGATTTTCAAGTGTCAAAATTTCAAAAAGAAGAGGATAATTTAACGAGGTTTTCAAACATACAAGGTCAAATATAACATTGTCTATTTAGGTCAACCCTCATAGTTCAAGAGTACTCTAAACGTGAATGCTTGTGTTTCAAAATTTCGAAGGAAGCGCCAAAAGAGCCTCTACTCGCCCGAAACCGCGTGAGACCAATGTTTGTTAGTACAAGGAAATTACTTTTCTAATAACTCCGACCCGTGAAACCTACCGGCCCGACATCCAAAGGTCTAAACCGGGGTAGGTTTGTAGCTTCATCTAGACGCCACGCAACCACCTCCGAAAAACATTAATACACAATGGCCGCCTAAGCACACATGCGCTCGGCCGAAATCGCTCCTGCCTACTATTTGGGACACCTGGGATTACCATCCTACCCCCGGCCCGCAGTAGATCCGAAATTTAAGAGGCGGGCAAAGTTTGTACTTTCCGCAAATTTCAAACAAGCGCGTCCCATCTTCTGTTTAAAAAAGCCAAAAACAAGCGCGTCCCAGACCGAAACATGGTTCCCCCCCACCCGTCTGATTCCCCATTCGTACTCCGTGGGCGCCAAAACTACCTCTCCACTAGCCACGAAACCCTAGCATCCTCCGTCCGCCACCCCATCCCACCCATCAACCGCCGCCCTCCTCCATCACGCCGGAGCAGATACCCCGACGTCGTCGTCCACCGCAACCTCAACCGCAACGCCCTCCACGGCTAGTAGTTGAAGCCGAGGCCGAGCCGTCCATACCCGAGCCAGTTCAACCATGCCGTCCTGTGCCTCACTGCTGCCGCTCCAACTTCGCCACCCTCCACCGCACCGGAGCTGTTCCTGCTACGCCGTACTTCGCCGCCTCGGATCTGCTTCCCCTCCGCCGACATACGGCCACGGCAACACAGTCAACAATTTGGCCATGGGTTCGTCCAAGCCTGCACCCTCCAGAACATAGGTTTCCCCAATAAAAAGAAGAAGATCGGCGCGACATGTGGAGGTGACCACACCGGCAACCGAAAAAGGTACTCCTCTTCCCTTATTCGTGCAAATCTTACGTCTCTGCTTGCATGGTATTCATCCCACAGAAGACACTAGTTGACCGCTTCTTCTTGATACTAGATGTTCCTAGTAACTTGCGATGCACAAGGTTTCTCCTCATATACTATTTCATCTTAGCTAGAGGTCTGTCGCCCCCCTGAATTTCAATTTCTGGCCAGTTGATTCCCAATTAACAGAAGCATTCCCCGGCGTAACAGGCGCTAGTACGCCTATTACCCCAGGGAAGCAACGCCTTGGTGTTTATCTTAGGGGTGTGTGCGGCCTAGAGCTACTGGCGGCCGATCTGGAGGTCGGCCGGGATTAAAGGGATGGCCTGGGGGCGCTGCCAAGCACGGCGGTGGTGTGAGGTCGATGGGAGGGCGGGGTGGCGGAGGCAGGGGTCTGGGCCGGTGGTCGCTGGCGGTTCGAGAAAGATCGTCAACAATGACTGGCGGGAGGTAGACGAAGGCCATCTGCCTGTTCCTTATAGATCGGACGGTTCATTAAAAAAATCGACTGACCTATTTATTTTCAGTCGACTGTTATCTTAGATATGACCACATGTGGTGGTGTGCTGGAGAAGTACCTGCATTTCCTGTGCTCATATATTACAAAATCATACGGAGTAGAATCTAATTTTGTTTGCCATGCAATGTTGTAGAGCTATCATATGTATCCTGTCATTTATTTTTCAGCCACCTGCTATTTGCTACTTTTACAGTGCACTACTTCTGCACACACTTCACCCATACTCTCACTATTGTGTTTTTATGCAAGGGTATTTCAGAGTCTGCCAAAATAGAAGCAAAAAAGATAAGAGAGAAGTTGAACTAGCTTTCTTCGCGGTTAGGCACGACACGTTACAGCGCTATAAAGGGTGAAGTGTCAGCAGATGGAGACGGTAAACGTAGCTCTGGAGTTGATGACCTCGCTCGCAATGAACCACCATCCCAGGTGCAGGTGTCATATGTGGTTGCATGTTCCATATGGTGTCTAGCTTGTATTCGAAAGGCCAAAGTCGGTCTTTGGAGCTGTTTGGTTCTAGGCCTAGCATTGCCACACTTTGCCACATATTTTGCCAAGCTTGTCTAAGGTTAGTTCATAAAAATGAAAGCCACAAGTTGGCAAGACTAAGGGAATCTTGCCACATTTTTTGTGTGTATGCCATGCGGGGTCCAAGTGTGGCTTGCCTAAGGTGTGGCTTGAACCAAACACTCACCTAAGTTAGTCAAACTTGCCTAGCTTTAGGTGTGGCAACATTTGGCAAAGTTAGTCACAAACCAAACAGCGCCAAGATAAGGAAAGATATTTTTTTACATCAACCACCATCCCGTGAGCACCAGAAGACAAATAGCTAGTCAGGGCACTGACCGAGCTAGTGACAAGCCCAGCAAAGATAGGCATCACCTGGAAGCCAACTAAAAAGCTGCGATGGTGGCGAAGCAGCCCGCCTCCCATGTCACGCCCAATATGCGACCCTATCCTAAAGGAACTCGAAGGTCCCACTAAGGATAGAAGCGCATATTGGAGACACTTTTGCAAGGTGAATATCATTACATCGTACCATTACATAATAGTTGAGGAAACATACAAGAGGCATACAATGCCATATGAATACAACAATATCATACATAAGAGCAACATCCGACTACGGATGAACACAAACAGAAACTCAAACGACATCCAACCTGCTAGCCCAGGCTGCCGACCTGGAACCTATCCCCTGATCAAAGAAGAAGTAGAAGAAGAACTCCAAAACAAGCAAACATCGCTCTCGCGTCATGAACATCATAAAACCTGTACCTGCAACTGTTGTGGTAGTAATCTGTGAGCCACGAGGACTCAGCAATCCCATAAACATGGGTATCAAGACTAGCAAAGTTTAATGGGTATGGAAAGGGTAAGTGGTGAGGTTGCAGCAGCGACTAAGCATGATATGGTGGCTAACATACGCAAATAAGAGCAAGAAGAGAAGCAACGGAACGGTCGTGAAGCTAGCAATGATCAAGAAGTGATCCTGAACTCCTACTTACGTCAATCATAACCCAAAACCGTGTTCACTTCCCGGACTCCGCCGAAAAGAGACCATCACGGCTACACACACGGTTGATTCATTTTAATTCGAATCTGGTGTCAAGTTATGTACAACCGGACATTAACAAATTCCCATCTGCCACATAACCGCGGGCATAGCTCTCAAAAGTTTATATCCTGCCGGGGTGTCCCAACTTAGCCCATCACAAGCTCTCATGGTCAACGAAGGATATTCCTTCTACCAGGAAGACCCGACCAGTCTCGGAATCCCGGTTTACAAAACATTTCGACAATGGTAAAACAAGAACAGCAAAGCCGCCCGATGTGCCGACAAATCCCGATAGGAGCCGCACATATCTTGTTCTCAGGGCACACCAGATGAGACATCCTACGAGTAAAACCAGCCCTCAAGTTTCCCCGAGGTGGCCCCGCAGTCTACTTGGTTAGGACCAACACTCGTAGGAGCACTAGCCCGGGGGGGTTAAATGAAGATGACCCTCGGGCTCCGGAAACCCAAGGGAAAAAGGCTTAGGTAGGCAAATGGTAAAATCAAGGTTGGGCCTTGCTAGAGGAGTTTTATTCAAAGCGAACTGTCAAGGGGGTCCCATAAATCACCCAACCGCGTAAGGAACACAAAATCAAGGAACATAACACCAGTATGACGGAAACTAGGGAGGCAAGAGTGGAACAAAACACTAGGCATGAGGCCGAGACTTCCACCCTTTACCAAGTATATAGGTGCATTAATTAAATAAGAGATATTGTGATATCCTGTCCCACCCTAGCTAGTTCATGCATTAGAGTGTTGCATCATGTCTATTCTTTCATCAGAAACCTGAAATGGGGATGACAAAACCCCCAGCCGCCTCTGAAACCAACTAGGGTTTACTAAAAACTTTTTCAATGAACCTGAAATGCCCTTCTAAAATGCCCATCATTTTTGTCTTGGTTCAGAACCCCTGCCAGAAGTGGCGCACATTTTCCTAGGTCATCTTAGGGTCTTTGAATTAAATCATAGATATTTGAATTTGGGCATTTAAAATTATATAAAATATTTCAAATGCTCAAATATCTCCAAACTAAAATGTTTCATGTTGGAAATAATCCAACTATGGACCAGGAGTAGTTTGGTGATTTTAGGAGTTGCCTAAGTATTTTTAATAATTCAACAAAGTTGCAGAGGAATTAAAAAAACAGAAACAGGAGAAATAACAAAAAACTTACCTGGCGCCCAGCACCCGGCCCACCTGCCGGCCCAGCCCAGCGCTGCGCCAGCGAGCTGCTTGCCGGCCAGGCAGGCAGGCAGGTGCCCGACGGCGGCCGCAGCGTGCGCCACGCAGCTGGCCGTCGCCCTGCTTCACCTCCTCGCCTCGTTGCTGGATGGATGAACTCCACGTCGAGCCGTGAACCCCCAGGACACCTCCATTCTCCCCCAACTCCTCTCTCTCGCGTTCCCCCGCCATGGCCGACGCCATCGCCGCCACCCCCTCGCCGTAGCCACGCCCTCCGTCAACCCCACGCCGTGCCGCCGTGTCCAGGAGCTCCGCCACCCTCCTCTCCTTCGAGCAAGCCGAGCCCCGAGCGCTCGCAAGGCCCGAGTCCACCGCATCGACCTCGACCGAACCGCCGTCGCCGGAGATCCCCTTCAACGCCGTCGTCGCTCCGGCCCGTCCCCGGCCGCACCAAGTGTTTCGTCGAACTCCCCGTGAGCTTAACCATCTTCCCCTCCCTTCTTTTCTTGCTCCCGAGCTGTGTAATGACCTCCCGAAGCTCAACCGCACCCACCGCCGCGGAGCTCGTCGCCGACGTGCTCCCGGTCACCCTCCGGCCACAACTTGGTGTCCATCATGCTCACCACGTCACATAGCACCTAACCAGCTACTCCCCGCACCTCACCGACCCCTCTAGCATCAAGTTCGCCTTCGGCCGAACTCCGGTGGCCGCCAAAGTCGTCGCCGGCGCCAACTCCGGCCACCCCGACCCCAACGGACTCCACCAAGAGCTGCGGCTCCTCCTCAGCTCCACTCCGATGGCCTCCGCGACTCGTTTGGTTGCCGGAACGGCCAAAACCACTTCCGCCGCCGCGTCGGGCTCGCCGGCGGCTAAACGCCGGTGCAGCCGACCTGGCTTTGACCGCGGGTGGGCCCTGGTTGACCCCGATGAGTCAATGACAGGTGGGGCCCAGCCCTGTTAACTAAATAGGGTTAGTTTTAATTAAACTTTAAACTAAACTAATTACCCTGACACCCTGGACCCACAGTCAGGTTTGACCTGGACGTCTCCGTTGACCCTGACGTCATTCTGACGCATGGCTGACGCAATAAATTAATTTCTGGATTTATTCTAATATAGGAAATTCCAGAATATAGTTTAAACTTCAAAAATTCATAACTTTTAATCTGTAACTCCAAATCAGACAAGTTATATATGAAAAATGATCAGAAAAATCCAATCTATCCATCTGTACTGCTTTCATGCATGATTAAACAAGTTAACTTGATGTTTAATGCAGAACAAGATAAAACACTTTAAAGGGCCATGTATGAGTTTGAAATTTGAATCTTTGGTTCAAATTGGTTCAAACCCTTCTGGTCTTAGTTGCATTAGCCCAACACAATCATATTGCCATGTTTCATGCATGCATCATATTGTCGCACATTGTTTGGTGATGGCTGTGTATCGGTGTTCTTTGCGGCAGGTTCTGCCTCCGAGGAGTACCGTGATTACCCTAGCGAAGAACCATATCAGTGCATCGAACCATCAGGCAAGCAACCAACCATTTGATCATATCGATACAATCCCATGTTCTCGCTCCTGCTCTCATTTACTGCATTAAGACAACGCGTTTCAAACTGCTGTGTGCTACGGTAGTTGAACCCATTTCCTCTGCATGACCTGTCATTGCCACAGTAACTAGATGAAACCCACTAGCATGTGTAGGAGTTGTTTGAGCCATATGTATGTGTTGTTCCTACCTTGCTATGCCTGCTATGCTTAGAGTCGTGTCAGGTCTGGTTCATCTGGGTGATGGGCTAGAGTGAAATGATTATGTCGGTAATGAGAGTGGTGTGGTGAACACGATTTGGTAAAGGTATCGATGAGAGGCCATGTAGGAGTACATGGTGGGTTGTTTCATTGAAGCCGACCTTAAGCACTGAGATCTGTATGTGTGATTTAAGAATCAGCTACTACCATACATTGGGCCCGAAACCAATGGACCCTCTCGGCTTCTTATTCACCCTAGTTCTCTGTCCAGGAGTTGCAAGTAGTTTCTGGTGTTTGTAGCCTACTGGAGGCCGTGGACAGCGCTGACCGTAGGGGTGGGCTGTGATGCGGTAGGTACGTGGCACGGTGTACCGAATACCCGTTAGGTATCTCGGGAACCCTGTACACATCGTTCGGGGCCGTATGGGAAACCTCGGCCGGACTCCCTGCGGATGGAACCTGGATAGGCGATAAACCTGGATTAGAGACTTAGGTGATTAGGTAGGTCGTGGCCGACACCCACGTTGGGCTTCCGCTTGAAGGTTGCCGAGTACATGTCGTGTAAACGACGGTAAGTGGTGAGAGCGTGTATGAAGAAGTACACCCCTGCAGGGTTATCATGATCTATTCGAATAGCCGCGTCCGCGGTAAAGGACTACTTGGTTGCCTATACAGTTCATAGACAAGTAAATGGAAACTACTAAAAGCCTCAAGATAAGTGTGAGTGCCGAGGATGGCTCTTCCGTAGGAAGACGGAGGTGGATCCTCGGTAGTGTATTGAAGTGGTGAGTAGTGGACTCGTGTGCGCAAAACCATTTCAAGTTGGAGTCTCGTAGGATAGCCTAGCCAAGAGTCAAAGCTGGCTTGCTGCAATAACTCCACCAACCCTTCTTGATAATGTGCATGTATGTAGGATCTGATGTAAGTCTTGCTGAGTACCTTTGTACTCATGTTGCTATAATTTACATTTTTACAGAAGACGCTGCAACCCCTTCTGATGGGTTCTTCGTAGACGTTGACATCAATGAGTAGGCTAAGGCCCAGGTGGTGATCCTGAGCTTGTGAAGGACCACGTAGTATAGCTAGGCTTTCCAAGCCTCTTTTATTTTACTAGTTGTCTGTACTCAGACAAGTTACTTCCGCTGCTGGTTTGTATGACTGTATGACTTGAATGCTGGGTCGTGTGACCCGTACCTATGTGTATGTTATGTATGGCTCTCTGAGCCTTAAATAAAGTACTTGTGTCGTAGAGTCATGTTGTGATGCCTTGTTGTATTTGCACATATCGAGCATATTGTGTGTATGATTGAAATGCTTGGTATGTGTGGGATCTGACTATCTAGTTGTTTATCTTTAGTAGCCTCTCTTACCGGGAAATGTCTCCTAGTGTTACCACTGAGCCATGGTAGCTTGCTACTGCTCCGGAACACTTAGGCTGGCCGGCATGTGTCCTTCTTCGTTCCTGTGTCTGTCCCTTCGGGGAAATGTCACGCATTGAGTACCGGAGTCCTGTTAGCCCGCTACAGCCCGGTTTACCGGAGTCCTGCTAGCCCAGTGCTACAGCCCGGACCCACTTGCTGATGACCGACACGTTCGTTGCTGGGTCATGGATGCCTGTCCCTGTAAGTCTGTGCCACTTTGGGTTTACGACTAGCCATGTCAGCCCGGGCTCCTTATCATATGGATGCTAGCGACACTATCATATACGTGTGCCAAAAGGCGCAAACGGTCCCGGGCAAAAGTAAGACGACACCCGTGGGAATACCGTGCGTGAGGCCGCAAAGTGATATGAGGTGTTACATGCTAGACCTATGTGGCATCGAGTCGGGGTCCTGACAGCGTTGGCATCAGAGCCGGACTGCATGTAGGTTCTCCAAGCCAAACTGGTCGATGTTGAGTCTAGAAATTCTTTAGTTATATGTAGGGGAATTGTTTGTGGGTTGGAACGTAAGGCTCTTTTTACTCCTTTATCTTATGACATTCTGATCTGAGTCAGTCTATTCTTCCACCGGGGGTTAAGGAATTAGGATCTTTTCTCTCTATCAGGTTCACGTGTTACTAATCAGTAGTACCTTATAGGTTTGATGGATACAAGCCTAGTTCAGTTCTACTACCACATTATGTTGCTAGGATGGACCCAGAACTTTGATATGATGTTGTTGAGTGTGTATGAAATCCTTTGTCAAATGTCTCAAAATCCTTTTTGAGCATTTACAGCTGTTATGCTGTCGAAATTTTGCTAGAAATTCTAATGCCTTTGCATTATGGTTGTGCTTTCAGATGGCCACTCGCGACCTCAATCAAGTGGTTCGCCTGACTCGATGCCTAGATGTACCCGGCCATACTGCCATGTTGGTCAGGGTAATGACTGAGGCTGGATACCGTTGGTATCCTGAGTACACGGTCGAAGAGCAATTTCGAGACTTTAATCAAAGCCAGTATCTCTGCACTGTCAGGATATTTCCATCTTATCCTGGATCCACCGAGCCCCTTCACTGCTCCTATGGACTCGGGGTTACTATTGAGATGGCTGTGCAGGATGCCGCCTACTCTATGATGACCATCATGCGAGTCAGGACTGGCCTATTTCGGGACTCTGATTTCCGGTATATGCCAGCATCACTTCCGGGAGCACAAGGGTATCTCCAGGCTATCTATGCTGACCCCACTCAGGAGGATTCACGGACTCGCACCACTGCTGAGATGCTCGAGGATAAGGACCGTGAAAATCGGGCCTTGAGGCTAGAGCTTTTCAATACCCGTGCTGACCATTGGGCCACTTTGACTCGGTTTGCACCGGCTGTGCAAGCTGGATATTCGGATATGCGCGATCTCTATCCTGTGAGATCTGCTCTGCCAGACGTGATGGGTTGGCGTGATGTAGGAGGCATCACCCCACCTCGTGGTCCCCGCAGGCCACCGTCTGTTGGTCCAAGACCTCATCCTAGCCCCTATGGTCCACAAGCTCCGCGAGATCGTCTGTTCCCGGATGATCATGTTGAGCTTCCCGGCTATGGAGGTGACTTCTACGAGGACTACTACGGATCGGTCTGAGTTAGTGGTAGTATCACTAGTTCGTACTAGCTGTGTCGTCTATCGTCCTGCGTGACTCGTGGGATATGACCTAGTTTGTACCGCCTTCCGGAGGTGTAGAAAAATAATGTATAGGAGCTCGGAGTGCCTCCGATGTGATGTAATCTTCTTTTCACCGTAATAGTACCTTGTTTGGTCTTGTACTAAACCTTGTATGGTGTGTATGACGATGGAATAAAAGGAGCAGTTTCTGTATCTACCATGTCATACGGATGATCATCTTGCATTCCGAGTTATTCCTTACATTCTGTATTCTATGTCGGAATCTTATCATTCTGACTAAATCATTGTCTTGTTTACCTAGGATGGTCAACACGCGCAATAACCCTGTTTCCCAAGAGCAGGCCGAAGGCAGTGAAGTCGGGAATGCAAACCCGCCTCACCCTCCTTCCCTAGCCGAAGTTATGCTGGAAGCCGAGAGAAACAAGCGGGAGACCAACCGTTTGTTGGAGCGTATTGAACAGAACACAGCACACCATCAGAGGACTAACTTGGTGTCACTCAGTGATTTCATCAAGTTACATCCACCCACGTTCCACCACTCCGTCGAGCCTCTCGACGCTGATGACTGGCTTCGCAGTATTTCTCACAAACTGCGTTCTGCGCTAGTAGCTGAGGCTGACAAGGTCACCTTTGCTGCATATCATCTTGAAGGCCCCGCCAGTCTATGGTGGGAGAATTATGGAGCTATGCGCCCAGCGGACCATGTCACTACTTGGGCTGAATTCAGCGAGGCTTTCCGTGAACATCACATTCCGGAGGGTCTCATGGACCGTAAACGTGAGGAATTTTGCAGTTTCACTCAAGGCCGACTCTCTGTGGATGCTTACAGCAGGGAGTTCGGTAACCTCGCACGATATGCAACTGAGGAAGTTTCTACTGATGCCAAGAAGCAAGCAAGGTTCCGTAAGGGACTTAGTCCTGAGCTTCGCCGCGACCTCCGTCTGCATGAGTGCACATCTTTTCAGAAGCTTGTTAACAAGGCCATCAGTGCTGAGACTGGTCAGACTGATTATGACGCAACACGCAAGCATGGCCGTGACGTGGGTTCCTCATCCGGTGCTGGTCCTCAGAAGCGCCGCGTGTGGGTGCCTAACACTGCCCTGCCACCCAGGTTCACACCGAGGCCATCCTTCCAGGCGCCTCGCCCCGTTCAACAGTTTGCACCAGCCAAGCCCTATGGTGGTCCAACCAACAATGCTCCTCCACGCACCAGTTCCGTGACTTGCTTTAAGTGTGGGGAATCTGGCCACTATATGCGCGAGTGTCCCCAAACCAACCCCAACCAATCTGCTAAAGCTGTTGGCCGTGGCAAGCCGACAGGGAAAGTGTTCTACGCCAAGCCGGCCACCGCTGCACGTGGCCATGTCAACTGTATCTCTGCCGAAGAAGCTCAAGAGGATCCCAACGTCGTTCTCGGTACGCTCCTTGTTAATTGCCACCCGGCATCTGTTCTTTTCGATACAGGAGCATCTCATTCATTTATATCCGAGAGCTATGCTCGTCTGCATAACACCACATTCTGTGAGATGCCCACCTCTATGGTAATTCAAACTCCGGGATCCAAATGGCAAACCTCCAGGGTAAGTCATGGAAATGAAATCCAAGTCGACAGACTTGTTTTCCTTGCATCTTTGATAGCTCTCAAATCTTCAGATATTAATATCATCTTGGGTATGGACTGGATGTCAGCCCATCATGCCAAAATTGATTGCTTCTCTAGGACTGTTCAACTCACCCATCCTTCGGGGAAGATAGTCAATGTCTTGACCCGAATAGCCAAGCGACAGTTATATTCTCTTAACGCCAGCCCTTTGCCAGACCTTGAGGACGTTCCGGTAGTCCGTGACTTCCCGGATGTCTTCCCAGAGGAATTGCCAGGTGTTCCACCTGACAGGGATGTTGAGTTCGTAATAGACCTCATTCCAGGAACCGTCCCGATTGCTAGAAGACCCTATAAGATGGCACCACTAGAACTAGCCGAGCTTAAGAAACAACTCGATGAGTCCTTGAAAAAGGGTTTCATCCGACCTAGTTCATCTCCGTGGGCTTGCCCCGTCCTCTTCGTCAAGAAGAAGGATGGTACGGACCGGATGGTTGTAGATTATCGACCTGTCAATTTGGTCACAATCAAGAACAAATATCCGCTCCCCAGGATCAACGACCTGTATGATCAGCTCGCTGGATCCTCAGTCTTCTCCAAAATGGATTTGAGGTTGGGCTACCATCAAATCAAAATCAGGAACGGGGACATTCCTAAAACGGCCTTTGTTACTCGTTATGGCCAATACGAGTACACCGTCATGTCCTTCGGTTTAACCAACGCTCCAGCCACCTTTTCTCGGTTAATGAACTCAATCTTCATGGAGTATTTGGATAAATTCGTCGTGGTTTACCTCGATGATATACTCATCTACTCCAAGAACGAGGAAGAACATGCCGAACATCTAAGGCTAGTGTTGAAGAAACTTCGAGAGCATCGTCTTTATGCCAAATTTTCTAAATGTGAATTTTGGTTGTCAGAAGTGACCTATCTGGGTCATGTAATATCTGGTAAAGGTATTGCTGTTAACCCTGAGCGAGTTCAAGCCGTCCTTAATTGGACTCCACCTGAATCGGTCAAGCAAGTTCGGAGTTTTCTGGGCTTAGCGAGCTATTGCCGTCGCTTTGTCGAAAATTTCTCCAAAGTTGCAAAACCTCTAACCGAACTCCTCAAGAAAGATAAAAAGTTCGAATGGACTCCACAATGTGAGCACAGCTTTCAGGAACTGAAAAGACGCCTGACTTCTGCTCCCGTACTGGTACCGCCAGATTTCTCTAAGGACTTTGTTATCTACTGCGACGCCTCGCGACAAGGACTAGGCTGTATTCTCATGCAAGATCGACACGTAATTGCTTACGCTTCACGGCAATTGCACCCACATGAGGAGAATTATCCTACTCATGATCTAGAGCTTGCAGCTGTAGTCTATGCACTTAAAACCTGGCGACATTACCTCCTCGGTAATCGTTGCGAGATATTCACTGATCATCAAAGTCTGAAGTACATCTTCACCCAACCGGATTTGAATCTCAGGCAAAGACGTTGGGTCGAGTTGATCACAGATTTCGACTTAGGAATAACTTACACCCCAGGGAAAGCCAACGTCATGGCTGATGCGCTAAGTCGTAAATCTTATTGTAACAACCTGATGTTACAACAAAGTCAACCACTTCTCCATGAGGAATTTCGGAAGCTTAACCTTCACATTGTTCCTCAAGGATTCCTTTCCACCATGGTGGCGAAACCTACCCTTACGGATCAGATCATCAAAGCACAGAAGGTAGATCCGGGAATTTCCCGCATCAAGAGAAACATCAAGAAAGGAGTTGCGAATTGTTTCTCCATTGATGATCAAGGGGTCGTATACTTTGGGAATCGGCTAGTGGTTCCCAAGGTGCGAAACCTGAGGCGATTGATCCTTAAGGAAGCTCATGAATCTCCTCTCACTATTCATCCCGGTAGCACTAAGATGTATCAGGACCTACGCCAGAGGTTCTGGTGGACTAGGATGAAGAGAGAAATTGCTCAGTATATTGCTAACTGCGACGTCTGCCGTCGTGTAAAAGCAGAGCATCAACGGCCTGCTGGCACCCTTCAACCCCTAGCTATTCCTGAATGGAAATGGGATAAAATTGGTATGGATTTCATTACCGGTTTTCCCAGGACCAAGAGAGGGAATAATGCTATCTTCGTCGTTGTCGATCGTCTTTCCAAGGTAGCCCATTTCTTACCTGTTCGTGAGAGTATAACTGCTAGTCAGTTAGCAGACTTGTACATCTCCCGAATAGTGTCTCTCCATGGTGTTCCTTTGGAAATTAACTCGGATCGAGGAAGTCTTTTCACCTCTCGATTTTGGGAAAGTTTCCAAAATGCTATGGGAACCCGCCTTTCCTTTAGCACCGCTTTTCACCCTCAATCAAGTGGTCAAGTAGAACGCGTCAACCAGATCCTAGAAGACATGCTTCGAGCCTCTGTTATCTCATTCGGAATGGAATGGGAGAAATGCCTTCCATTTGCCGAATTTGCTTACAACAACAGCTATCAATCTAGCTTGGGTAAAGCCCCTTTTGAAGTTCTCTATGGACGACGGTGTCGAACACCCCTTAATTGGTCAGAAACCGGGGAAAGACAATTCTTTGGCCCGGATATGATCCAGGAAGCAGAAGAGCAAGTTCGCATCGTTCGTGAAAAGTTGAAAACAGCCCAATCTCGTCAAAAGAGTCAATATGACCGAAAACATAAGGCTATGACTTTCGAGGTTGACGAGAAGGCTTACCTTCGGGTTACTCCTCTGAAGGGAACCCATCGTTTCGGTATCAAAGGCAAATTGGCTCCCCGTTACATTGGACCTTTTCGTATTCTCGCTAAACGAGGAGAAGTTGCCTACCAGTTGGAACTACCTCCGCATCTCTCCAGAGTCCACGATGTCTTCCACGTTTCTCAACTCAGGCGTTGCTTCTCGGATCCTATCCGTGGAGTGGACCACGAAACGCTTGATCTCCAAGATAATCTCACGTATCGAGAGTACCCCATTCGTATCCTCGATCAGGCCGAGCGTACCACTCGACGTCATAATATCAAGTTTCTCAAAGTTCAATGGTCGCACCATTCTGAGGATGAAGCAACTTGGGAAAGGGAGGATCGTCTTCGACTCGAGTATCCCGCCTTCTTTCCGGAGGAACCCAAATCTCGGGACGAGATTCTTTTGAGTGGGGGTGAGTTGTCACACCCTAGCTAGTTCATGCATTAGAGTGTTGCATCATGTCTATTCTTTCATCAGAAACCTGAAATGGGGATGACAGAACCCCCAGCCCCCTCTGAAACCAACTAGGGTTTACTAAAAACTTTTTCACTGAACCTGAAATGCCCTTCTAAAATGCCCATCATTTTTGTCTTGGTTCAGAACCTCTGCCAAAAGTGGTGCACATTTTCCTAGGTCATCTTAGGGTCTTTGAATTAAATCATAGATATTTGAATTTGGGCATTTAAAATTATATAAAATATTTCAAATGCTCAAATATCTCCAAACTAAAATGTTTCATGTTGGAAATAATCCAACTATGGACCAGGAGTAGTTTGGTGATTTTAGGAGTTGCCTAAGTATTTTTAATAATTCAACAAAGTTGCAGAGGAATTAAAAAAATAGAAAAGGAGAAATAACAGAAACTTACCTGGCGCCCAGCACCCGGCCCACCTGCCGGCCCAGCCCAGCGCCGCGCCAGCGAGCTGCTTGCCGGCCAGGCAGGCAGGCAGGTGCCCGACGGCGGCCGCAGCGTGCGCCACGCAGCTGGCCGTCGCCTTGCTTCACCTCCTCGCCTGGTTGCTGGATGGATGAACTCCACGTCGAGCCGTGAACCCCCAGGACACCTCCATTCTTCCCCAACTCCTCTCTCTCGCGTTCCCCCGCCATGGCCGACGCCATCGCCGCCACCCCCTCGCCGTAGCCACGCCCTCCGTCAACCCCACGTCGTGCCGCCGTGTCCAGGAGCTCCGCCACCCTCCTCTCCTTCGAGCAAGCCGAGCCCCGAGCGCTCGCAAGGCCCGAGTCCACCGCATCGACCTCGACCGAACCGCCGTCGCCGGAGATCCCCTTCAACGCCGTCGTCGCTCCGGCCCGTCCCCGGCCGCACCAAGTGCTTCGTCGAACTCCCCGTGAGCTTAACCATCTTCCCCTCCCTTCTTTTCTTGCTCCCGAGCTGTGTAGTGACCTCCCGAAGCTCAACCGCACCCACCGCCGCGGAGCTCGTCGCCGACGTGCTCCCGGTCACCCTCCGGCCACAACTTGGTGTCCATCATGCTCACCACGTCACATAGCACCTAACCAGCTACTCCCCGCACCTCACCGACCCCTCTAGCATCAAGTTCGCCTCGGCCGAACTCCGGTGGCCGCCAAAGTCGTCGCCGGCGCCAACTCCGGCCACCCCGACCCCAACGGACTCCACCAAGAGCTGCGGCTCCTCCTCAGCTCCACTCCGATGGCCTCCGCGACTCGTTTGGTTGCCGGAACGGCCAAAACCACTTCCGCCGCCGCGTCGGGCTCGCCGGCGGCTAAACGCCGGTGCAGCCGACCTGGCTTTGACCGCGGGTGGGCCCTGGTTGACCCCGATGAGTCAATGACAGGTGGGGCCCAGCCCTGTTAACTAAATAGGGTTAGTTTTAATTAACTTTAAACTAAACTAATTACCCTGACACCCTGGACCCACAGTCAGGTTTGACCTGGACGTCTCCGTTGACCCTGACGTCATTCTGACGCATGGCTGACGCATAAATTAATTTCTGGATTTATTCTAATATAGGAAATTCCAGAATATAGTTTAAACTTCAAAAATTCATAACTTTTAATCTGTAACTCCAAATCAGACAAGTTATATATAAAAATGATCAGAAAAATCCAATCTATCCATCTGTACTGTTTTCATGCATGATTAAACAAGTTAACTTGCTGTTTTATGCAGAACAAGATAAAACACTTTAAAGGGCCATGTATGAGTTTGAAATTTGAATCTTTGGTTCAAATTGGTTCAAACCCTTCTGGTCTTAGTTGCATTAGCCCAACACACTCATATTGCCATGTTTCATGCATGCATCATATTGTCGCACATTGTTTGGTGATGGCTGTGTATCGGTGTTCTTTGCGGCAGGTTCTGCCTCCGAGGAGTACCGTGATTACCCTAGCGAAGAACCATATCAGTGCATCGAACCATCAGGCAAGCAACCAACCATTTGATCATATCGATACAATCCCATGTTCTCGCTCCTGCTCTCATTTACTGCATTAAGACAACGCGTTTCAAACTGCTGTGTGCTACGGTAGTTGAACCCATTTCCTCTGCATGACCTGTCATTGCCACAGTAACTAGATGAAACCCACTAGCATGTGTAGGAGTTGTTTGAGCCATATGTATGTGTTGTTCCTACCTTGCTATGCCTGCTATGCTTAGAGTCGTGTCAGGTCTGGTTCATCTGGGTGATGGGCTAGAGTGAAATGATTATGTCGGTAATGAGAGTGGTGTGGTGAACACGATTTGGTAAAGGTATCGATGAGAGGCCATGTAGGAGTACATGGTGGGTTGTTTCATTGAAGCCGACCTTAAGCACTGAGATCTGTATGTGTGATTTAAGAATCAGCTACTACCATACATTGGGCCCGAAACCAATGGACCCTCTCGGCTTCTTATTCACCCTAGTTCTCTGTCCAGGAGTTGCAAGTAGTTTCTGGTGTTTGTAGCCTACTGGAGGCCGTGGACAGCGCTGACCGTAGGGGTGGGCTGTGATGCGGTAGGTACGTGGCACGGTGTACCGACTACCCGTTAGGTATCTCGGGAACCCTGTACACATCGTTCGGGGCCGTATGGGAAACCTCGGCCGGACTCCCTGCGGATGGAACCTGGATAGGCGATAAACCTGGATTAGAGACTTAGGTGATTAGGTAGGTCGTGGCCGACACCCACGTTGGGCTTCCGCTTGAAGGTTGCCGAGTACATGTCGTGTAAACGACGGTAAGTGGTGAGAGCGTGTATGAAGAAGTACACCCCTGCAGGGTTATCATGATCTATTCGAATAGCCGCGTCCGCGGTAAAGGACTACTTGGTTGCCTATACAGTTCATAGACAAGTAAATGGAAACTACTAAAAGCCTCAAGATAAGTGTGAGTGCCGAGGATGGCTTTTCCGTAGGAAGACGGAGGTGGATCCTCGGTAGTGTATTGAAGTGGTGAGTAGTGGACTCGTGTGCGCAAAACCATTTCAAGTTGGAGTCTCGTAGGATAGCCTAGCCAAGAGTCAAAGCTGGCTTGCTGCAATAACTCCACCAACCCTTCTTGATAATGTGCATGTATGTAGGATCTGATGTAAGTCTTGCTGAGTACCTTTGTACTCATGTTGCTATAATTTACATTTTTACAGAAGACGCTGCAACCCCTTCTGATGGGTTCTTCGTAGACGTTGACATCAATGAGTAGGCTAAGGCCCAGGTGGTGATCCTGAGCTTGTGAAGGACCACGTAGTATAGCTAGGCTTTCCAAGCCTCTTTTATTTTACTAGTTGTCTGTACCCAGACAAGTTACTTCCGCTGCTGGTTTGTATGACTGTATGACTTGAATGCTGGGTCGTGTGACCCGTACCTATGTGTATGTTATGTATGGCTCTCTGAGCCTTAAATAAAGTACTTGTGTCGTAGAGTCATGTTGTGATGCCTTGTTGTATTTGCACATATCGAGCATATTGTGTGTATGATTGAAATGCTTGGTATGTGTGGGATCTGACTATCTAGTTGTTTATCTTTAGTAGCCTCTCTTACCGGGAAATGTCTCCTAGTGTTACCACTGAGCCATGGTAGCTTGCTACTGCTCCGGAACACTTAGGCTGGCCGGCATGTGTCCTTCTTCGTTCATGTGTCTGTCCCTTCGGGGAAATGTCACGCATTGAGTACCGGAGTCCTGTTAGCCCGCTACAGCCCGGTTTACCGGAGTCCTGCTAGCCTAGTGCTATAGCCCGGACCCACTTGCTGATGACCGACACGTTCGTTGCTGGGTCATGGATGCCTGTCCCTGTAAGTCTGTGCCACTTTGGGTTTACGACTAGCCATGTCAGCCCGGGCTCCTTATCATATGGATGCTAGCGACACTATCATATACGTGTGCCAAAAGGCGCAAATGGTCCCGGGCAAAAGTAAGACGACACCCGTGGGAATACCGTGCGTGAGGCCGCAAAGTGATATGAGGTGTTACATGCTAGACCTATGTGGCATCGAGTCGGGGTCCTGACATATCCCAACATAATCCTGTCCCTCATGGAGCAATCTTCAACTTCACCTGCAACTAACAACGCTATAAGAGGGGCTGAGCAAAGCGGTAACATCGCCAAGCAACGGTTTGCTAGGAAGGGTGAAAAGGTTATAGGCTAACATGGCAATTTGGGAGGCTTGAAGAGCAAGTGATAGGTAGCGCAGCATAGCGATAGAACGAAGCAACTAGCATAGCAATGATAGTAGTGAGATCCAGAGTAACGGTCATCTTTCCTGAAATCCCGCTAGGAAAAAGAACGAGTCCATGAAGAAGACGAACGGATGAAGCCAAACCAAGCGTAGTTGAACGAATCCTCACGATCGCAACGAAATAGTAACTATCAAGAAGAAGCAACACCGGAAAGAAACAAACAACATGGTAAAAACACAAGCATTAACATGACATGATGCACAATCAAGTATGATGCATGACAAGGTTAAATGTTGTTAACATGGCAAGAGGTGAAGCATAATAAAACTACCTATCTAGGCAATTTTAAATGAGGCCGGAACAACAAATAACAATTCCAGAAAATCCCCATATGCAATATTCGAATTTGGCACTGTTCTGCCCTATACACAATTTTAATGTTGTTAAACAGCAAAATAAAGTGCAGCAAGTTAATCTATGCTTTTTTCTACCCCATTTACATATAAAGTTTATTAAAATTGGTGCTATGGTTATTTAGTTATGAAATAAGGCATTTTAGCATGTCATTTAAGCAAATTTAAACAAACAGTATTTTAAACATTTTAAACATGGATGAAAGTGGGATATTGCGAAACTAGATGAAATTCTGAGCATTTTACATGTATATGTTATCTACAAATGATGCATGGTTGATTAGATATTAAATGCATGAACAACAAGGGTTTTTCTGCAAATCTGTAAATCATGGATAATTACTAAAATCGCTGGACAGGAAAAAAACATAACGGGTTGAAACAAGCTGGCCCAACAGGAGGAAAAACAGGGGAGGGGGCACTGGGGTGTGGCCTCACCCATGGGCTTCAGCCCGGTTGTGGAGAGGGCGGCTGGAAGGGGCGCTGGGCCTTGGCGATGCTGGGCTGGCGCGGTCAACACGGGCAGGACCCGGTCGAGCGAGGCGCTCGCTGCTAGAGCTCGATGCAGGGAAACAGAGGATGCAGCGGCAGTGGACTTGGCGAAGGGCGGCGTGATGGACAGCGACGTCGGACCAAGGCGAAGCAGGGGAGGTCCGACAGGGGCGCGGGTCTCTAGGACGACGGATCTGGCCGGGAACGGGCTTGGACGACAGCTAAGACGAGCAAATCCGGGCGCATGACAGCGATGGGTTTCCCTGTCGAGAGACAGGAACTATGATAAAGAGAGACGGAGAGATAGAGGGAAACAGGGGAAGGGAGCAGGGCTCTCGGGGCACTCATCTGCTGGTGGTGGTCATCGGCAGAGGGAGCTCCGATGGTCGGTCGGTGCAAGGGAGACGAGGTGAGGAGGAGGCGCTCGGTACAGGAGTTGGCTGTGGGAGGCATCGGCTTGGAGCTCCATGGGGGACGCCATGGCGCAGAGCAAGGCGCAGCAGGGGCTCCAACATGGTGGTGGCGGTCGTCGGGAAGGAACTCGGGCGCTCGCTGCGGAGGCGGGGGCGCCTGGATCGAGAACCCAGGGATGGGCGCAGGGGATTCTTGATGGGAACAGAGGAGGCAAGGGGAGCAGGGAGATCTAGCGCTGTGGTGCCGATGGTTGGCTCGGAGCTGAAAACGAGGGGAGGAGCTCGGGCACGGAAATGGAGGCGGTCATTGGATTGGGTGGAGATGGATCCCGAGGTGGGAGATGCTGGCGGCGGCAGGACGGGACTGATGGGACAAGAGGCCTAAAAACTAGGGTTTGGACTAACATATATATACGTGAGGTGGATTGGGTTAGGGGCTATCTCGGCCCTCGGATCGAAATCAGACGGTCCAAGAAAAATAGGCTTAGGAAGTCCAAATAAAAAAACGGAGATGTTTATTGATGTTTGGAGATGATCCAGACCCATTGGTCATGACAGCTCAGGTCGGGTCTGGGAGAAGTTTTTTGGACTAGGTTGTGGAGGTGGTCGGTGGCTGTGCAGAGAGGCTCAAACGGTCGGACAACAAATGAACGGTTGGTCTCGAAACGGTTAACAAAGGCAAGGGGGGAACGCGGCAACTACGAACAGATGCAAGCTTTATGAAAACATGCAGATGCAATGCGCATGAAGCTATGAGATGAAATGCATGACATGAACAAAATGCAAAACAAAAGACAAAAACCCAACCACGGAGGAAAAAACATAGCACATAGCCAGAAATGGCAAGAGTTGTAGTTACAATTATGGAAAGATACATCCGGGGCGTTACAACACTCCACCACTACAAGAGGATCTCGTCCCGAGATCTAGGATGGCAAAGGAGAGAAGCGGAAAAGGAAGAGGAGAGGTAAAAAAAAGTTGCTTCTTTGACAAACTAGTGAAACCACGGTCCTTGAGAGGTTGAAAAAACTTGAAAGAAAGAACACAACAGAGTTGAACACAATTGAGAGCACTGCGGTAGAAAATAGAAACAATGAACACCATGTGAACCTTGGAGGTTGCAAAGCTATGAACGACAAGTACAATGGACAAGAAGGAATTGAAACCACTCTGGTTGAAATGAGATAAACAAGGAACAAGGACGATCAAATTCGGACAGCACTCCGATTGAAAAGAGATGCAAGACTTGATAAGATGAAAAGAACTTGAAGAGATGACACAACACTCCGGTTAAATGGGTGAAGAGAGCAACAACACAATGCCTCCGGAAGAAATAATAGAAGATAGATCATTGGAATAACAGAATGGAGAAGAAAATGCCAACTTCTACCACAAAAGAACATGGAAAGCACCCTTCCAAGAAGGTTATAACGGAGTTGTTGGAAAACCAACGGCGAAACAAATAAGCTTGTAGTGGGCTTATAGAAAACATCTCAAGACTATGAGGTGATAATCGGCCACTAATGGAAACCATTGATTTGATTGAGAGCACCGAAGAGATGAAAAACTTCTTCCACCAAGATGATAGAGAGATAACTTGGACCATTTATAATCACCACAATAGCAACATACCTTAGGGAAGGCTTTAGGTGAAATATGACACAAGATAACTCCAACGAAGAGATTAATGGATTTAAAATACCTCATTCTTGACAACATGTGAATCGTGAAACATGAATGGAAATTGTCAAGAATGATATAACACCACCTCAAAAGATAAGGTAGAAAGAATTGCACTTCGAGATGCAAGAAGAAGAATATTGAACTCCTCAGAAAAAAAAACATGTGTTGGGCACCATGTTTATTTAGAGTGTAGCTTGGCGGATCATGACTCCGAGAGAAAAATTTGAAGAACAATTGAAGAATGAAAGGAATCCTTGATGAACCACCATGTAGAGCCTCCAGTAAACAAAAGTATGAAAAGAATAGGATTCAAGCCTTGAAATGATTTAGATGGATCTTCGTGACGAGATAATGCGGAAAACTTGGAACTCCGGAAAAGAAAAGATGAAACACTAGAACCAAGAATTACTTCATCATGAACAATCTCCGGAAGAAAAGAATTGAATCACCTCGAGGAAATAAGAATAAGATTTATTGTATGCTTATCCTTCATTAAATTAAATTGATGACAAGTAATGGATTTGGCATACTACTTATTCCTGTAGAAAGGTTTAAAAGTGATATAGTGCAAACTTGAGAAGGTATTGATGGAACCACCAGTGGGATTTGGAAAGAACAAATATTTGATATGATAACGAAGGAAGTGAAATCTTGAATGAACCATCGTAAGAATTGAAAATGAACGAAGAAAAGATAAAGAAACACCGGGAAGAATTAGGAAACGAACGAAGATACTTGAGAAATTTTAGATACAAGAGAACGAAGAGATCATGGGAGGACTAGAGAATACTTGAACGATGCACTAGAGGAATATGGAGAACGACAGCTAAAAGCTGAGAATGAGTAACATTCAGAAACGATGGCCTTCGGATGATCGAGAAAGGAAGCAACTCCTGAATGCATCGGATGGGTGAAAAGAATTCTCACAATTGAAAACAATTATGAGAGGATGGCTTAAGCTAGAACTATGAATCTTCAAGAGAACGGACCAAGATTTAGGAGAAATCCTTCTTCGGTCTTCTGTGTTGGGAAAGACGATGAGAAACACCACCATGAGTTTTTGAGGCACTCCGGAACAATGAAGAATAGAAAGGTTGAATCAACGATGAAAGAATTTGGAAGATCTTGGACAACGGCATTAGAAGAGTCAGGTAGGACCCTGGGAAAAGACCTGTGGGTTAGGGCCCACTCGAAAGAAAACACCGTTGAACAATTTTAAAGAGAGGTTGCACCGGTTGAATTAAATGGCTTGAATGAGATAACAACCTCAAAATATCTTGAACGGATTGAGAATGGAAACACAAGTCTTGTGAGATATCTTCAGCACTCCAGAACAAATGAATAGGAAGAAGTGAATGATTAAGAGGTGCATCGGCATGAGGAAGCATTAGAAACAAGGAAAGGAATATGATGAATATTAAAATCTTGAATTGGATCCACCAGAGAAGAAACAACAATGAAGGATGATGAACTTGAAACTGTTGAGCATCTTCATGGGAAATCATCGGATAAGAATATTGAAAGAAAAGAATGAAGAGACTTCCCACAAATAAAAGGATACATGATTAAGAAATCTGAGTCCTTGAAGAAAAAGGGTGGGAGGGCGGGAAAACAAAGGCAACTTGGGGATGGATGAAACGGATACCGTTGAGAAAACTTAGAATTGATCTCACAAATGTTGAAATGATCGCATCCACTTGAAGAGAAGCACACCAGTTGGAAAGAATTGACATGACAATCTCGATGATCAAAAGGATTAGTACTCACATAGAAATATGAGAACACCGTTTGGAAAAGGTATGGAATCAACAGTTGACATTGATGCAACTCGAATACCACAACTCAAAACAAAACAAAGATTGGCTTGCAGAAATAAGCCGGAACAAATACATATGATAGAGGTTTACCCAATCCCATATCAGGCATCTGTCAAAAAGATATTCTAGGAGCTACTTGAATTCCCACCTATAAACTCCTGAAACTTTCTGGTTATGCAATCTGGTGTGGAGATACAGGGGAAGCAATATATCTCACCCAAACTAACAATACCTACATCCAAGCTGTATCCATCCGTCAACACATAACCAAGAAACCTTCGGAAATCGTGTACCTCAACCTTCGAAAAGCATCCGTTATACGAGTTATGGCAATACTCCCGAACTCCCCAGTACTGGGTGACGTCGAGGTTATCTCACCAACAACTGCATAAAAGAGATTTTCGATGTCGGCAAAACTCAGGTATTCCAGAACTGCAATGATAAAATTGTGACGACAACACCTCGGAGCTCAACTCCCTGGGACACTGCCACAAACCCTAAATGTCAGGAGGCACCAAGAATAATTAATGTTCTCGTCACAAGAATATTAGAACGATCCCAAGATACCCGCGTAATCCTAAAAAAATTGTGAAAAATTGAGGAGAGGAAAGACAAAACATCTACGTCGAGCGTCCTCACCGGAGCGACGAAGGCGGCTAAGGAGTAAAGAGAATCCTACTCTCCGATATATATAATCCTAAGACTCAAAATAGTTTTCTTCTAGACTCAACAACGGCCAACAATCAAGGGGGCTCCTATGGTCGGTCGAGGCTCTGATACCAACTTGCCACGCCCAATATGCAACCCTATCCTAAAGGAACTCGAAGGTCCCACTAAGGATACAAGCGCATATTGGAGACGCTTTTGCAAGGTGGATATCATTACATCATACCATTACATAATAGTTGGGGATACATACAAGAGGCATACAATGCCATACAAATACAACAATATCATACATAAGAGCAACATTCGACTACGGATGAACACAAGTAGAAACTCAAATGACATCCACCCTGCTAGCCCAGGCTGCCGACGTGGAACCTATCCCCTGATCGAACAAGAAGCAAAAGAAGTACTCCAAAACAAGCAAACATCGCTCTCACATCATGAACATCGCAAAACCTGTACATGCAACTGTTGTTGTAGTAATCTGTGAGCCACGAGGACTCAGCAATCCCATAACCATGGGTATCAAGACTAGCAAAGCTTAATGGGTATGGAAAGGGTAAGTGGTGAGGTTGCAGCAGCGACTAAGCATGATATGGTGGCTAACATACGCAAATAAGAGTGAGAAGAGAAGCAACAGAACGGTCCTGAAGCTAGCAATGATCAAGAAGTGATCCTGAACTCCTACTTACGTCAATCATAACCCAAAACCGTGTTCACTTCCCGAAATCCGCTGAAAAGAGACCATCACGACTACACACACGGTTGATGCATTTTAATTCGAATCTTGTGTCAAGTTATCTACAACCGGACATTAACAAATTCCCATCTGCCACATAACCGTGGGCACGGCTCTCGAAAGTTTATACCCTGCAGGGGTGTCCCAACTTAGCCCATCACAAGCTCTCACGGTCAACGAAGGATATTCGTTCTCCTAGGAAGACCCGATCAGTCTCGGAATCCCGGTTTACAAAACATTTCGACAATGGTAAAACAAGACCAGCAAAGCCGTCCGATGTGCCGACAAATCCCGATAGGAGCTGCACATATCTCGTTCTCAGGGCACACCGTATGAGACATCCTACGAGTAAAACCGGCCCTCAAGTTTCCCCGAGGTGGCCCCGCAGTCTACTCAGTTTGGACCAACACTCGAAGGAGCACTAGCCAGAGGGGGTTAAATAAAGATGACCCTCAAGCTCCGGAAACCCAAGGGAAAAAGGCTTAGATAGGCAAATGGTAAAATCAAGGTTGGGCCTTGCTGGAGGAGTTTTATTCAAAGCAAACTATCAAGGGGGTCCCATAAATCACCCAACCGTGTAAGGAACGCAAAATCAAGGAACATAACACCAGTATGACGGAAAATGGGGCGGCAAGAGTGGAACAAAACACGAGGCATAAGGCCGAGCCTTCCACCCTTTACCAAGTATATAGGTGCACTAACTAAATAAGAGATATTGTGATCATAATCATGTCCCTCATGGAGCAATCTTCAACTTCACCTGCAACTAACAACGCTATAAGAGGGGCTCAGCAAAGCGGTAACATCGCCAAGCAACAGTTTGCTAGGAAGGGTGAAAAGGTTAGAGGCTAACATGGCAATTTGGGAGGCTTGAAGAGCAAGTGATAGGTAGCGCAGCATAGCGATAGAACGAAGCAACTAGCATAGCAATGATAGTAGTGAGCTCTAGAGTAACGGTCATCTTGCCTGAAATCCCGCTAGGAAAAAGAACGAGTCCATGAAGAAGACGAATGGATGAAGCCGAACCAAGCGTAGTTGAACGAATCCTCACGATCGCAATGAAATAGGAACTATCAAGAAGAAGCAACACCGGAAAGAAACAAACAACATGGTAAACACACAAGCATAAACATGACATGATGCACAATCAAGTATGATGCATGACAAGGTTAAATGTTGTTAACATGGCAAGAGGTGAAGCATAATAAAACTACCTATCTAGGCAATTTTAAATGAGGCCGAAACAACAAACAACAATTCCGGAAAATCCCCATATGCAATATTCGAATTTGGTACTGTTCTGCCCTATACACAATTTTAACGTTGTTAAACACCAAAATAAAGTGCAGCAAGTTAATCTATGCATTTTTCTACCCCATTTACATATAAAGTTTATTAAAATTGGTGTTATGGTTATTTAGTTATGAAATAAGGCATTTTAGCATGTCATTTAAGCAAATTTAAACAAACAACATTTTAAACATTTTAAACATGGATGAAAGTGGGATATTGTGAAACTAGATGAAATTCTGAGCATTTTACATGTATATATTATTTACAAATGATGCATGGTTGATTAGTTATTAAATGCATGAATACCAAGGGTTTTTCTGCAAATCTGTAAATCCTGGATAATAACTAAAATCGCTGGACAGGAAAAAAACATAACGGGCTGAAACAAGCTGGCCCAACAGGAGGAAAAACAGAGGAGGGGCGCTGGGGTGTGGCCTCACCCATGGGCTTCAGCCTGTTTGTGGAGAGGGCGGTTGGAAGGGGCGCTGGGCCGTGGCGATGCTGGGCTGGCGCGGTCAACTTGGGCAGGACCCAGTCGAGCGAGGCGCTCGCTGCTGGAGCTTGATGCAGGGAAACAGAGGATGCAGTGGCTGTGGACTTGGCGAAGGGCGGCGTGATGGACAGCGGCGGCGGACCAAGGCGGAGCAGGGAGGTCCGGCAGGGGCGCGGGTCTCCAGGACGACGGATCTGGCCGGGAACGGGATTGGACGGCGGCTAAGAAGAGAAAATCCGGGCGCATGATGGCGAGGGGTTTCCCTGTCGAGAGACAGGAACTATGAGAAAGAGAGACGGAGAGATAGAGGGAAACAAGGGAAGGGAGCAGGGCTCTTGGGGCACTCATCTGTTGTGTGCTCGTCGGTAGGGGGAGCTCCGATGATAGGCCGGTGCGAGGGAGACGAGGTGAGGAGAGGGCGCTCGGGACAGGAGCTGGCTGCGGGAGTTATCGGCTTGGAGCTCCATGGGGGACGCCATGACACAGAGCAAGGCCCAGCAGGGGCTCCAACATGGCGGTGGCGGCCGTCGGGAAAGAACTCGGGCGATCGCTACAGAGGCGGGGGCGCCTGGATCGAGAACCCGAGGATGGGCGCGGGGGATTCTCGGTGGGAACAGAGGAGGCAAGGGGAGCAGGGAGATCTAGCGTTGTGGTGCCGCTGGTTGGCTCGGGGCTGAAAATGAGGGGAGGAGCTTGGGCACGGAAATGGAGGCAGTCGTTGGATTGGGTGGAGATGGATCCCGAGGTGGGAGATGATGGCGGCGGCAGGACGGGACTGATGGGACAAGAGGCCTAAAAACTAGGGTTTGGATTGACATATATATACGTCAGGTGGATTGGGTTAGGGGCTATCTCGACCCTCGGATTGAAATCAGACGGTCCGAGAAAAATAGGCTTAGGAAGTCTAAATAAAAAAACGGAGATGTTTTATAGATGTTTGGAGATGATCCGGACCCATTGGTCATGACAGCCCGGGTCGGGTCCGGGAGAAGTTTTTCGGACTAGGTTGCGGAGGTGGTCGGTGGCTGTGCAGAGAGGCTCAAATGGTCAGACAACAAATAAACGGTTGGTCTCGAAAGTGATAACGAAGGCAAGGGGGGAACGCGGCAACTACGAACGGATGCAAGCTTTATGAAAACATGCAGATGCAATGCGCATGAAGCTATGAGATGAAATGCATGACATGAACAAAATGCAAAACAAAAGACAAAAACCCAACCACGGAGGAACAAAACATAGCACATAGCCGGAAATGGCAAGAGTTGGAGTTACAATTATGGAAAGATACATCCGGGGCATTACATCCCACCAGGCTCTGGGGTCCTAGATGATCATCCTCACCACTCCAGCCGGATATCTAGCTTGTTTTGCTTCCAATTTGGTTAAATTGCATCTGCTTAGCTTACACATTATACCTTTGAATATGACATGCCTTTCTGTTTTTGGTACATACTAGTACATCTGTGTATTAACCATGTTCTTACATCAAACCAATGTTCTTGTGTATCCCTCATCAATCACTTATGACGAGGCAGGCAAGGGGACTACTCCATTTAAAGAATGCAGCGTCAGCCTCCCGACATGATTCTCAAGAAACAGAAATGCTAGATGAAGATAGTGAACGTAGCTCTGTAGTTGATTACAACATTTCCCCTCACTAGCATCGCAGGTGCTTGCTCTAACTTGTCAGCGTGATATGTGGTTGCATGTTGCATATGTTGTCTAGATTGTAATTCTTCCAATCTGGTTAAACTGCATGTGCTAGTCTACTTAGCTTATACATTATACCTGTTAATGTGACATGCCTTCCTGTATTTAGTACATAGTACATCTGTCTATTAAGCATGTCCTTACATAAAACTTTTTTTTGTATCCCGCATCAATTAATATGACAAGGCACCTATAGTATATGAAGTGCGATATTAGTTGCATCTTTCATATGATTTATAGCATGCACTGCTTCTATTTGTTGAAATTCCATTTATGATGGGACACTTTTAACTTGGCAGTCATATTGGTTGCATCTTTCATGTGGTGTCTAGCTTGCATTGCTTCTTATTTGCTAGAATGGTTTCTGCTTAGTTTACACAAACAGTTGTGAACATGCCATGAATGAGTTCTGTTTTTCGTACATATTCCATCCTGGTATCATGTGTTTGCCTTACATCAAAGTAGTGATTGTCAGTATCATGCATGAATGAGTTCTGAAGAGAGAATTTTATTGCTTTTTCTTGTCGGTTTTACTTGACAATTCAAAATCAATAAAGCGGAAGGAAGTTAGCAAGGCAGTGGATAAAGGTGCTCCTTCCGAACGGAGGGCCTCTACAGTTTCTACTCCTCCACACCCCCAAGATGATTTTCAAGACAACACATGCATAAACACTCAACAAAGCTGTGTTTATGATGAGCACGTCTCCCCTAGTGCAGCATCACCGGTGCTCCTTCTAACTTGGCACTGTTATATGTGGTTGCATGTTATGTGTGATGTGTAGCTTGTATTGCTTCTAATTTTGTTGAATTCCATCTGCTTACTTTACACATTATACTTGAATAAGACACGTGTTCCTATTTCTAGAACATACAATATATGTCTATCACACCATATTCTTACATCAAATTACTACTGTTGTGTAACCTGCAACAATCACTTATCATAAGACACGTTTGACTTCGGAGTGTGATATAGGTTGCATCTCACATTCTTTTCTAGCTTGTACTACTAATTTGTTGAAATGGCACTTATGACGAGACAATTTTAACTTGGTAGAGTGATATCCGTTGCATCTTTCATATGGTGTCTAGCTTTCATTGCTTCTAATTTGTTGAAATGCCTTCTCCTTAGTTTACACATCATAAGCTGTGAATATGCAATGCTGTCAATATGCAATGGCACTAATGACAAGAGACCTCTAACATGGTAGTGTGATGTTGTTTGCATCTTGCATATGATTTATTTCTTGTACTGCTTCACATTTGTTGAAACGCCATTTATGATGACACGCTGTTAACTTGACAGAGCGATATTTGTAGCATCTTTCATATGGTGTCTACCTTCCATTGCATTGCTTCTAATTTGGTGAAATGTCTTCTTCTTAGTTTACACATCATAGTTCTGGTTATCTCTTCCGTCCTGTTTTTCATACATATTACATCCTCCTATTATGTGGTTGTCTAACATCAAAGTTCAGTTCGTCTGCATCACGCATCAATTTGTTCTGAAGAACTAAATTGTTATTCGTTTTTCTTTTCGGCTTGACTTAACATGGCACACAGAAAGAGAAAGAAACACATAATTGCAGGGAATGAGAAGCGGATGAATCCTGCAGATTCTGCTGGTACTGATGGTGCAATAGAAGGTCAAAGTCTAGCAGAAAATTCTAGAAACACGGCATCCCATGCTACACGAGGTGCAAAAAAAGCCAAACAGAAACAAATAGCTGCCACCAAACAAGCAGAGACAGCCCTAGTTCTTGCAACACCTACCACAGTACTACCGGCTGCACGACTTACTCGTGCGTCAACTGAGCTAGCAGCATGTTCCCAAGCTCCCTTGCCACCTGACACTACTTCCCAAGCACTCTTGACACAAGACGAGTTGGCAACATCAGATGAACCTTGTGAGCTTCAACAGCAAGAAGGTAGTTGCTGGAGTCAAGTTACAGTTGCATGCTTCTTTATATGTAGTCTCACATTTTGATGTACACTAACACTTCCTATGTTTGTTGTTGGACTAGCACCTAGGCGCAAGAGGAAACAAACATCAGGGATAATGCTCGATAGGTTAACTAAATCTAGAGGAGGAAGAATGGAGATTCGTTTTGAGGCAGGTTTAAAAAGGCCACGTGATGCTACAGAGTCGGTCAAGTTAGTATCAGAGGCAGCAGTTGTCGTTAGGTGTCATGTACATATCCTCCTAACATGGATTAAGTACATGAATGAAAAAGACGAAACCCAGTTCAACACCTTCCTCGACCATTTATCTGTAAGTATGGTTATGTATGGAAACTAGTAATATCGTCTTGCTCTGTCCTATACTTTCTAGGTTGCTGATAATGAGACTCCCATAATTTTCAACAGATGAGGTTCAAGTTGGATAGCCAAGATGATGCAACCAAACAAGCTTGCACCCATGTTTTTAAGTATGCTCTGCGGCAGTATCGGTATAACTTGAGGAAAACTCACTTTGAAGGCAAGGCTAACAGTGAACTTTCCCAAACATCTCCAGTGGAAAATATATCGGATGAAGACTGGAGGGGCCTTGTTAAACACTGGTCTGATCTGAAGTATCAGGTACATTATATATATGTGTGATCAGATCACATGTTGAAGTCCTATTTACGCATGTGCCACACAAATCTATCTTCTTGTAGGTGAACTGTTCAAAGAACAAGGCCAACCGTACGAAAGTGAAATTCCAACAGACGACGGGATCTCGTAGCTATATTGCACACTGCGAGGCTCTTGTAATTAGCTATTGTTTCACTCTTTTCGCTGTGCCATATTATCAGATCTATATTGACTTCTTCGAAATGCAGAGGAAAGCCCGCAAGGACCAAAAAGTACCTGAACCAAATGTTGTGGAAATCTTCAAGGACTGTCACACCAGCAAGAAGAAGGGCATGACTACACCAGTCAAAGCCGTTGTTGTAAGTCCTTAATCCTCATGCCTTTTAACTAGTACTTACTCTGACTTGTGCCTTGAATTGCATGGTTTGCAGCCAATGTCTATTACTCTTTTCAATTTTATACACAATTGTCTTAGCGTATAATTGCACCTTACCGGGTTTAAAAGAGAGGAGTGATGTTCCTTTGATCTTGACCCGTAATCTAGTTTCGTGCTGGACTTTCCCACACAACGTTACAATTGCCTGTTTATATGTTCTCAATTGTTTTGTGATATGAATGATGTCATACTATGCTTACCATATTATAAACTTCGTCTCTTTATCCTTAGCCCTCAATACAATGTGAAGAAATAGGCAATACATTAGCAATGGTACATGGTCATATGTTTGGAACCTGGTTTTATTATGTACTTTGCAATAAAATACAACTAATATTTTACATGGGTTCACCAGAATAAGTTCTGTATATAGACCAAAGCTATTTTGTTTAGTTTTGCTGCCTCGTTAATATCTTCTATTCTGGTACTACTAATGTAAAACCTCAACTTTTCAGCGAGCTATGGAAAAAATTGTGGAACCGCCACCTTCTGAAGGTGGCGAGGCAACTATAACCTCAATGTCAGCTCTTGCTGCAGTGGGTCAGTACATGTCCACTAACAGTGCCAAAAGCACGTTCCTGCGTAATACTGGGTTGGTTGTTAAGGCAATATCGTCCAAACTGCCTCATGATCAAGATATGCAAGCTCAAAGCAATGTTGTATCTGCGCTCCAGACACAAGTCCATTCCCTAACAGAGACCCTTTGTGAAACAAGGAGAAACATTGCTCAATGTCGTCAAGATATGCATGGTTTGAAACCAGACTATCAGACATTTGCTATGTTGTTCAGGAGCCTAGGGGAAATGAAGGCGAGTGTTATGGTGCTCCATCGGACAATACAGCATGAAAACGTAACAGTCAAGTCAAATGAACTGAGCTTTTGAACTTCTGGTGGTGCATTTATCTGCTAGACTGTTAAGTTTTATGCCAACCTTCCTTTTGTTATATAGTTGTAATTTGTTTTGGTGTGATACAAAATTTATTCTTAACGTGCAGCCACCGGCTGAAAAAAACAGCAAGCCATTTTTGTATAGTGTAGGGTGTTCCCTATATTTGCACTGGTGGCGATCTTTGATGCCGAGTGGATGTAATCTATGCAATCGCCTTAATAGCCTAGCATAAGTTTCGGCCTTATTTATTTCCTAGTCTTCTTTTTCCTTGGTTTGCTAGTGGCCGCAACTACCATGGGCCATATACGGGCCGTAGGATCCATGGGTCTCCTACGGGTCGTCGATAAATGGGACTGTAATCGGTGGGCCTCGGGCCGTTGATAAATGGGCCTATAATCGGTGGGCCTCGGGCCGTCGGATAAATGGGTCTACATGGGCCGTAATCGGGCGTAATTGGTATCGGCCCAGCACGGTAACCGGCTGTTAACAGGCCGTAGGACAACAAAGGCTTAATTCTGTCACAGGCATAACGGGTCGTTAATGGGCCAGAATATATGATGGGCTGGAAACGGCGCAACGGGTTAACAGGCCAGAAATGGGCCGACTCTTGCCATGGGCCAAATTTGGCCCATTAGGGTAACAGGCCAGTAACGGGCCGACTCCTGCCATGGGCCGAATTTGGCCCATTAGGGGAACATGCCAGTAATGGGCCGACTCTTGCCATGGGACGAATTTGGCCCATTGGGGTAACAGGCCAGTAACGGGCCGGAAGTAATCGAGGGCCGAAAAGGAGCCCAAGAACGTATGGGCCCTCAATAGGCCAAAAGCTAACACGGGCTGGAAACGGCCCATGTAAATCACGGGCCGTTAATGGGGACAAAGAAAATTACTGTTCTTTATGGGCTAGAGTCACCGTGGGCCTGTAAAGGGCCGAAAGATACGAAGGCCTCATATGGGCCGAAAGACGTCGTGGGCCATACATGGGCCGAAAGTGATATGGGCTGGTGTTATATCCGACGGCCCACATGACGTTGTTGGGCCGATTTCCTTTAGGGCCTAACGGGCCATGAGTTAATGGGCCGTAAATTGGGCTATTTGCGAAGAGACCGTTAACAGGCTTTTCATGGGCCAGCCCGTTAACTTTTGACCAAGTCAAACGGGCCGGCTTGTAAGCTAAATGGGCCAGTGGTGGGCCGTGGCACGTTTCGACATATCATAGGCACCTATCTGACCCACTGACGAGCTGACACGTGTTTTTTCCGGCCAATAAGAATTTTACACGTGGAAATTTCCCATTGGTCGGGGCTGTTAACGGGTTATCGGATCCAAATCCCGACCCGATAGCTTAACGGTGTTCCGTTACGATGGATGCCACGTGTCAGTCACGCTTGACGAAAGCACTTCTGTGATGCGCGGTTTATCGTCATGGAAGTGGACACTTTCGTGATGATAATTTTGGTAATGTCATGGAACACTTCTAAGACAACACAGGTATGACTATCTTGATTCTGTCATAAAATCGTCATGGATGTACATGCATGACAAAAAACGCGACCTACTGTGACAAACACGTATCATCACGGAAGTGTATTTTTTTAGTGAAGGGAAGCAGTAGTACCGCGCTATGCGGTAGTACTGCTCCTTAGAGTGGTAGTACCGCTCCTTAGGAGCGGTAGTACCATGGCCTCTAGCCCAGCCCACTGACGTGCGCGGAGGTAGGCGCGAAAGTAATTTTTTTACATCCATGCCCTACGCGGTAGTACTGCTCCCAGCGTGCGGTAGTACCGTGCCGGATTTTTACACAGATCGAAACTTAGGGAAGTAGCCACGAATGTAATTTTATTAGTCCGTGCCTTCCCAGCCTACTCGAATCCTGCCTCACGGTAGTACCGCTCGTTGCTTTAACGCAACAGGGCCTCGTCTGGACTTTGCCGCGGGAGCAGTAGTACCGCAAGTCGGTGCGGTAGTACCGCTGGTCGTGGACTGATGTAGTGGGTAACTGTTGGATCTTTTCCCCCGCTATATAAAGGTGGTCTTCTTCCCCAAGTTGACCACCTCTTCCCTCCCCAAGCTCCATTGTTGCTCAAAGCTCCATTTTCGCCCGATCTCTCTCCCTAGCCAATCAAACTTGTTGATTTCCTAGGGATTGGTTGAGAAGGCCCCGATCTACACTTCCACCAAGAGAAATTTGATTCCCCCCACTAATCCCTTGTGGATCTTGTTACTCTTGGGTGTTTGAGCACCCTAGATGGTTGAGGTCACCGCGGAGCCATATTCCATTGTGGTGAAGCTTCGTGGTGTCGTTGGGAGCCTCCAATTAAGTTGTGGAGATTGCCCCAACCTTGTTCGTGAAGGTTCGGTCGCTGCCTCCAAGGGAACCAATAGTGGAATCACGGCATCTTGCATTGTGTGACAGCGTGAGGAGAATACGGTGTCCCTAGTGGCTTCTTGGGGAGTATTGTGCCTCCACACCGCTCCAACGGAGACGTACTTCCTCTCAAAGGGAAGGAACTTCAGTAACACACCCTCGTCACCACAGGCTCCACTCTTGGTTATCTCTCACCTTTACATGTGCAAGCTTATTGTGTTGTATCCCTTGCTTGCTTGTGTGCTTGTTGTTGTTGCATCATATAGGTTGCTCACCTAGTTGCATATCTAGACAACCTACTTTGATGCAAAGTTTAATTGGGTAAAGAAAAGCTAAAAAGTGTTAGTTGCCTATTCACTCCCCCCTCTACTCAACTATATTGATCCTTTCAACATCAGAAGTGGTTGGCTGCACAATAGCTTATGTGACAACATTAGCTTCAGGGTCCACATTGTCTTCAGCCATGACCTCGTGATTGGCTTCAGCAGTGACAGTGGTGGCAGCCGTCCGAGCTTCAACTTTAGAGGATTCATGAGCTGGGGGATCGGGCACGATCACATCCTCTTGAACAACTGGATCACTTGTAGGGGGAATAGCTTCACGATTCTCTTTTTGAACTTCATCGGCTGATACAGCCGGAATGTCTTCAGCCACTTTGGCTTCAGATTCTTGGGCAGACGCAAAAGGGATGGCATCAGGAAACACTTGACATGCTACTGAGCTTTATTGTTGCACACCCTCTTCTGGAATGCTGGACATGGAGGCCTGGGGCCTAGGACCTTTGTGAAGCCTTTTGAAGGAGGGCGACGCCTGAGGTGAAGGGACTGTAAAAATCCATGTCTTCAGGACTTTCTTGAGTAGGCTCAAGCACCGAAGTGGTGACTTGAGTTATTGGAGTGTGCGGGATAGCTTCATATTGAGGTGAGTTGGGGTGGTGCTCTTGAGTGATTGGCGTCATGGGATGTGGTGTCAAGGGACGGCCAATACTGATCAACTCAATGCTCGTTGGAGCAGGCGATGAAACCACCGGATTGGGCTTGATCTTAGGAAGGACTTCATCATCTTCAACATGGTCCTCATGACCAATGTCTTCAGCTGCGGTGGAGTCGCCAGCTAGAATCTCTTCAGTCACTTGAGCCTCTATGGGAGCAGGCTCATGTACAACGAGACGACGCTCGCGGTTGGTGAATGCAGGGAGAGCAATAGAAATGGGTTCGACATTCAGCGGTTCTTGGGCAGAAACACGCCCTTTGCGTGAAGACTTTGAAGACATTGTCTTCCGCTTCTTGGAGAGAGTAGTGTTAGAGGTGTCTTGATGCTTCCTCTTCTTGGCTTCAGCCTCAGCAAGCTTTGTCTTCTTTTTTTCAGAAGCTGCTGAGGGGACCTTTGGCTTCGATCCAGTCATACTAGCAGGGAAGATAATGCTTGGCCTTTCCTGCCTTGGAGCTTCGGATTCAGCTTCAGTCTTCTTCTTCTTCTTCTTCTTCTTGGCAGCAAGCTTGGGGTCAATGCCAGGACGCCCAAGAGCCTTCCGCTTAACTGCCTCATTGTGAGCCTGAACGCACTTTTCAACATAGTACTTCATGCGCTCACGAGAGTCTTTGGCTTCCTCGCGCTTCTTTTTGAATTGAGCCTTGAGATCAATCATTATCTGCTTGAACTTTTGCACATCAGCAACACTGAGACTTGCCATGTGCTTCTTGAACTGGGCCTTCTAATAGTCAATCTTGTTCTTTAACTCAAAATATTTCTGAGCTATAGTAAGCTCCGTTGCAATGCTGCCTTGAAATGTGACGCTGATGTCAATGGGCAGCTACAGATCGTCAATGGTAATTGTAGGATCTTCAAACCATTCATAAATGAAGTTATTCGGTATATCTGCGTCAAAGAGAGGCAGATCTTTGAAGACCTCAACTTCTTGCTTGCTCTTGATCAACATCTCTAGAGCATCATCAGCAAGGTCTTCTTCGCTAGACAAATCAATAACATTCTCTTCATTTCATAGAATGCTAGCTGGCGTCAGATCATGCCTAGAGATCTTCATGGGCTTCTTTGTTCGCTTGGAGAGGCGGGACTGATCTTCAGACTGCACACTGGATTCAGGAGGTGCAGTTTTCACAGGCTTCACTCTTGAAGCTTTTGGTGCAGCAGGAGGTTTTGAAGCCTTGGACTTCTTCTTTGGCTTAGGGGACTCAGGAGCATCTTCAGAATCAGCTTGTGTAGCAGATTGTTCCACTGTGGCCCTTTGTCCAGCAATATGGATAGGAGCCCATCGAAGTCACTGAAGGGGCCAATCATATTCTGATTAGCTTCAGGACTGCCATCCGACCTTGGAGCTGATGGGCCAGGATTGAAGTCAGTACCCAGTTCCTTCTTATTCTGCATGGCTGAAGTTCTTGCAAACTAAAGATTCTGCTCAAATAAATCATCATCACGACACCATCGGAGACTTGATGCATCGGCATTGTCAGGCTATGGTCCTCTGACCATGCAAGGATAGAATCCCTGTGCAATGGCTTCAGCCTTTGTTCTGGGGTGCGGCTTCTTGTAGACAATATCGGCCCATGGTAGCCTAACTGCATTTTTATTTGCGTACTCAGTGAAAAAGTTGTACAGAAACCATTGTTCAGCCCAGTATCCGCAAATCCATTGGACTCGAGTCTTGCGTTCCCCATATGTTTCCTCTGGGTCAGACTTGTATTCCTCATAAATATCTGGTGGCAGGTCCAGAGCAGTATTTCCATGGCGTTGTCTACCATCCTTCTTTCTAGACTTGCTTGATGCCATTGGACTCAAATAGAAGGGCTTCAAGATAGTGTTTGGTTTCATTCTGCTGGTCAGACAGGAACTGGCTTCACGTGAGTCAATATGCCATTGTAAGAACTCTAGAAATGAATGCAGACTATGAGAACTAAGGGATTCCCCCACGGACATGTACCTGTGACAACATTAGAGATGCGAGGGAAGGGGAAGAGGTCACATGCATCCTCAGAAGATTTTGAAGATAAATCAGTTTGAAGACATTGACCTCATAGTGCAAAGACATTCAATTATTTGAAGTAAGTTGGTTCTAGATTTGTATGAATCCATGAATAAGTACAAGTGAGGAATCTAACTAGTTTGAGGCATAAGTGAATATACTTGCAAGTTATGAGATGCAGAAACAGAAAGAGTAGATCTGGAAGTGTAGAAACTACTTATGGAAGATGTTGACAGATTCAACAGATCAACAGGTGGTAACAAGTGAGTTTTAATTACCGCATGAAGAACTCCTAGACGAGGCGATGTGGATGCCGATAATTCCAATCTCATGCGCCCTAACTTGGCGGCGGCAGAGAAGACAAGGTCCGCGGCCGACATGAAGACGACGTCGGAGCAGTTGCGGCAGCTAAGCGCTTCGACTCCGGCAATGACGGAAGCTAGCGGTGGCGCTAGGGCTTGAGCGAGATGGCGAGGTGGGAGAAGAGATAATGACCACGCGAGGTGGAATTATTTATAAGGAGGAGGGCGGCACAGCGCAATTACGCAGGTGCCCCTGGCGGTTCACATCTGGATGACACGTGGCAGACATGCAACTTATTGAGAGTTGAGCCATGTTCCCACGAGCGCCTGGATTGTCAGGTGGTCGTTCTGGCTTCTCCAATTTTCAGGCAAAAGAGATTAGAGCATTAAAAACTATTTTAAAAGTGTCTCTCTGTATCTTCAGCTGACAAGGAGACAGTGAAGACATTCGACACGAGTCAACAGAATGCATATGAAGAGACAGAGAGAATTTGAGGGAGTAGCATAGATGGGGTTAGGGTCTGATCACATTCACTTAGTTCAGAAAAATATCAATTTTGAAGACATAGCTATAAGTGAATGTTGTAGAGGACAGAACACACACACACACACACACACACAGATATATATATATATATATATATATATATAATATATATATATATATATATATCATTGAAGACTAATCAATATTGCGAATAAATAAAACTTGAAGACAATCCAAATATGAAGATAACGCAATCATGATGCCAAATGAAAAATCTTCAAGAAAGTGTGGTGGTGGCGTTACCCACCGAAATATTAGACCCAAACACTATCGGCGTTCTAGATACGGGGGTACCCAGACTTGCCTGCCTGCAGCCCACGGCGTGGCTCCATCGACGGCCTGGTATGGCCCAGTTTCAATATCATCAACTCAAGATCCTCGCGAGGCAGACGACACCAAGACCTCCAAGGGGATCGGCTCCCTCAGGTTGGCTCCTGAGGAGCGGAGATTTCTATGCAAGGGTCACCTCGTGAGGTTCGGCTGACATGAGCCATGACAACCAAGGCTAGGCGGGCGCCAGCAGGTGCAGAGTACCCGTTTCCTCTTTGGTGCAAAGGATGCAAGCCAGGACGGCAGGACGGAGGTCACCACCGAGCCCACTGTAGTGTCACGACCAACGACTTTTGCAGACGAAGACCACTTTAGTTAGGATAGGGCGTACTTGTTGTCTCCTTTCAAATCTGGCCGTTGTGGAATCCCTTCTCGCCCACATTTGGGAAGAGGACCAAGGCCACTATAAATAGGACCTAGCCACCACCAATAGAGGAGAAGGTCGAGAGAGTCCATTCCACCCTCACCACCTCACCAGCTCACTTGATCTCAAGAACACGCCTCCTGAGGCTGTTCTCCACTGTACTAGTTCTTCCTTAGCCCCTCGAGGCAAATCCACCACAAAGCAGGAGTATGGTTTTACACCACAAGGTGGCCCGAACCTGGGTAAACTGTTGTGTCTTCCTTTCCCTTTGAGCTCGACGCGATAATCTGTGAGGTTAGCGAGTAGGCAAGCTGGGCAGGTTGAGATCTCCGCACCCACCCTAGAATTCGAACCTCTCAAGGGTTTGTGGAACCTGAAATCTGACATTTGGCGCGCCAAGTAGGGGTGTGTCGGGTCTTCTCTTCCGTCAACCGATCCACCGCTACTCCGATGCTCCCATGGCTGGCGCGCGACGAGCTTGCGCTAAGCGCCGGGCCATGGTCGCAGCCCGCGTCGCTCAGATGGCACCGGCGGGTGACAGCTCTCCCCGCCATCCCCCATCACCAGCGGTGAATGCCGCCATGGGCCCTGCAGGCCATGAGCAACAAGCTTCATCACAGCACCCCTCCGTGCGCTGTGACGGGCGCACCGCCACCCTGTTGCTGACTCCAGCCGCTTCATCCTACCACGCATGTCGTGGCCCGGCGAATGCGCTGGCAGCACTGCTCATGGCACGGGAGCTCCTGCGCTACCGCCCAGTCGATGACTTGTACAAGGAGTGACTCGAACGCATCGCCGAGCTTGTCAGCGCCGCCGGAGACTCTGCTACGCCATCCCGCTCACTGCCTCAGCTGCCGCCTACTGGGGCGACGTGGCTCACGGGGCGCCTTCTCCACCTCTAGTGCAGGGCGCCATCGTCGAGCCGAGGCAGGCAGCACCACAGCATGACCCGCAGCGCCGGGCGCCCGCGCGTGAAGAAGCAAGCTATCAAGTGGTGCAGTGGCCCCAAGAAGATGCACGTGCGCTTCCAGTACCTCCACGTCAAGACCGTGCACCGCCTATGCTGGTGGAGAACGAGCACCAAGATCAGGCTCCACCACCCCGACGGACTCCCGTGACCACAGCAAGATGTCGCGCATTCACCCCAAAGTTGTGCAACGTCATCTGGCTGAGGAAGTTCAAGCCTGACCTGCCCCCAAGCTACGGCGGCACCGCCGACCCCATCGAGTTCCTGCAGCTCTATGAACTGAGCATCGAGGCAGCCAACGGAGACAAGAAGATCATGGTGAACTGGTTCCCCATGGCCCTCAAGGACGGCGCACGCTCCTAGCTACTGAACCTTCCTGTGTGATCGGTCTCCTCCTAGGATGAGATGCGTGAGCGCTTCATCATCGACTTCCAAGGCACGCGCGACTGCCCGCCAGCCGCGGGTGACCTATGACGCATCACGCAGCAGCCAGGAGAGACCCTACAGAAATATATACAGCACTTCAACAACGTTCGCCTCAAGATCCCTAGGGTGTCGGATGAGGCCGTCATCTCAGCGTTCACGGATGGCGTCCGCGACGTCAAGATGAAGGAGGAGCTCACCAAACATGAAGACCTTTGCACAGCTTTGGAGATGTTCAACATGGCGAACACATGTGCGAGGGCGCAGGAGGGACGCCTCTCCCTCCTCGAGCTCCCCGATGCAGACCCAGAAGACAAGAAGGCCAAGGCCAAGGACGTGAAGCGCAAGGGACCGGCCGTGCACGCGGCTGAGCCAGAGATGAAGTGCGGTTGCGATCACCTTGAGTCATCCAAGGGCAGTTGTCCGTTTTGCGTCTTCCACGACGTGCACAACCACAACATCAACGACTGTCAGGAGCTCAGGGCCCTCCGCGATGGGTCCCTTGGTCGTCGCTCTGAGCACAACGATCGAGGCTATGACCGTGGAGGTGGCCGAGGTGGAGGACGCTGGGACGGCCACGACCATCGCCAGGAGTGGCGCGACCAGCCTCGGGAGGACCGCTGGCAAGGCCAGCCTCGCGAGGGCACATGGAGGGACCAACCTTGCGAGGATCGGCCTCAGGGCAACATTGGTCTTCCTCCGTTGCCTCCGCTGACGAGAAGGAACGAAGACCACCACACCAGGACGGGGGGGGCTGGGGGCTTCCAAGAGCCTCGTGCCATCGCCTGCATCTTGGGTGGCTCCCAGGCCCCAGCCTCTCATCGCGCCTTCAAGCAGTTTGCACATGAGGTGAACGCAGCCCCCCCCCCCAAGCTCGAGGCGACATGCCCGCTCAGGTGGTCCAAGTACGCCATCACCTTCGACTCCTCCGGCCAGCTCAAGTGTGCGGCCACGGCCGATGCGCTCCCAATGCTCTGCTCACCCATCATCAGCAACGTACTTGTCACCAAGACACTCATCGATGGTGGAGTAGGGCTCAGTGTTCTCTCTATCCAGACGTTCAATAGGCTCCAAGTGCCATACCACCAGCTCCAGCCTACCAAGACCTTCTCAGGAGTGACAGACGGCTCCACGTACCCAATCGGGCAAGTCCACCTCCCTGTCACTTTCGGCAAGCACGACAACTACCACATCGAGCTCATCGAAGGGTGTCTGGCTTCAGGGCAGACCCTCCTGTTCGGCGGTTTCACCATGAGGGCTCGCGCAGCCGTTGGGCCTGCAACTCCTCCCATGGCCGTCGAACACCGTCCTCGCATTGACCCTAACTACTCTAAAGAATTGGATCCGGTAGATGTTTCATCCCTAAACGAACTACTAGACCGCATAATCGCACTGGGGGTCTCAATGGACTATGATCGGATCGGGCTCAGGCCTGACTAGAGGGAAATTAATCACCCACCGATCACCCACTTCGTGGCGGTCATCGAGGAACCGGCCATAGACACTTCCCTCTCCATATTGAGGACCAAGTATATTCGGGCCACTGAATCCCCTGAGCCAGATACTTCCCCTTCGGACAGGACTTTACTTCCACCTGAATCTGGTTTAGGCGTGGGATTGCCGGAGCCTTTACTCTTAACCGGACCCGAACTGGTTACCTCAGAAGCCATACCGGCTCCAAACAGAGATGTGGGATAGGATCCAAAATTTAATCCACCCACCCACCACAATCTATATTCCCCAAGAAACTCAGGTCCTCCAGATATATATGACCTAATGTATGTGCAACAGCAGCCCCAGGAAATGGTCCACCACTTTTGGGCTAGATTCCTGCTTGTTAAAAACAAGATCAAGTACTGCTCAGACGATGATGTAGTTTTGGTCTTCCATCATAATTGCACAGACGAAGGGATATTGAATGCCCTCGACTGTCGCCACATACAGAGTTTCACGGAATTTCACATGTACTACAAAAGTACTGTGCAATGGAAAGCATATGGAAGGCCGAAAAAACTCAACTTGAGCTCTCCACCTCAATGCAGTGTGCGGCTTGGGCTAAAAGAATATACACCGGCGTGTCAACCGACCATCGGGCTATGGGCAGGAAGAACAAGCCCTTCACGGGACATAGGCCCGTTCTTGACGAACTATTGGACAAACCCTGTCCGATCCATACCACTCCACACACAGTCCCAACCCATAACCTCCGGGCATGCTGGGTACTCTGACAGGTAGCAAAAATTGGAGAGGCCATCCTCACCACAACTCCAGAAGGATACTCACCGGAGAAGGACAACTTTAACGTCCTAACAGTCTTCGAGACTTTCTCTTCTAACAACTGGCGCAAACGGGCGCTCCGCGACCTCACCGAAGTCCATCAAGTTACCGCACTGAGCCCATGGAATGACATGGCAATAACTTTTATGGTCGAAGACGAACCAAAGGCTCGGTCAGTTCAAGCACCAGCCGCCTTAGTACTAAACCCCATCATTGATGATTTTCGGCTCACTAAAGTGCTCATGGACAGTGGTACTAGACTTAAACTCATCTATGAGGACACGCTCGACAAGATGCAGATGGATAGGTCATGCATCGAGCAAAGCAACACCACCTTCTGAGGTATTATCCCCAGTCGAGAGGCACACTGCTCAGGAAAATTCAAACTGGATGTGGTGTTCGGCACACCTGAGAACTATAGATCCGAAGAGTTTCTCTTTCATGTGGTCCCCTTTAACAGTGGGTATCACGCTATCCTCGGTCGGGACGCTTTCTCACACTTTCAAGCTATACCCCATTATAGGTCATGAAGCTCAAAATGCCCGGCCCTAATGGAATCATCACAATCTCGAGCGACCCGGACAAAGCCCTTTGTGCCAAAAAAACCCGCACCCTTGGCCCTTGAGGCACTATCTGAAGCCCTAGCGGCAGAGGAATTAACCACCTTACGTGCTACGGTGGATAGGGACAATGTGATCCTTGATAAGAGATCCAATTCCACCTCTTTTAAGCCAGCCGACGAAATAGTAAAATTCCAAGTGCACCCGACGGACCCTAATAAAATGGCATCTATCAGAGCACAGCTGGATCCGGCAGTGGACTCCACCCTACGCGCATTCCTGCACGAGAACTAGGATATTTTTGGCTGGCATCCTTCAGACATGCCCGACATCCCATGAAGATTGGCCGGACACAGTCTGAACATAATCAAGGGATTCAAACCCGTGAAGCAGACACTACGGAGATTCTCCGAACCCAAGCATCGGGCCATGGGAGAAGAGCTAGCCAAGTTATTAGAGGCTAGGTTTGTTAGGGAAATCAAACATCCAGATTAGTTAACCAACCTAGTCATGGTACCTAAAAAGGACAAATCGTGGCGCCTGTGTGTCGACTTCAAGGACCTCAACAAGGCTTGCCCTAAAGATCCCTTCCCATTGCCCCGCATTGACCAAATCATTGATGCAACTGCAGGACATGATTCTTTGTGTTTCCTCGGCCTATTTCGTATACCATCAGATTAAAATGAAGGAATCGTACTAGGCTGCAACCGCGTTCATCACCCCTTACGGTCCCTTCTACTTAAATACTATGCCCTTCGGACTCAAAAATGATGAGGCTACCTACCAGCACATGATTCAAACATGCCTGGAAAAGCAAATAGGCAAAACAATCGAAGCATCTGTGGACGACGTGGTCATCAAGACAAAACACGTCGAGTCACTCGTGGACGACCTCCGCCTCACCTTCGACAATCTCCAAACATACGACATCCGGCTTAATCCGGAAAAATGTGTCTTCAGAGTTTCGGCCGGTAAGTTGTTGGAGTTCATTGTTTCCCATAGAGGAATCGAGGCAAACCCAGCGAAAATCATAGCTCTGTCACAATTTGCCATACCAACAGACCTAAAGCAGGTCCAGCCGATTTCTCTCCAAATTAGGAGAAAAAGCATTTCCATTACACAAGCTACTGCGCCGCACTAACAACTTCAAATGGATAGATGCAGCCACAGCCGGATTGGGATAAATCAAGGCCCTTCTTGCAAGCAACCCAATCTTGGCCGCACCCAGCATTGGAGAGCCTATTTTATTATACATTTCGGCAACTAACCAAGTCGTCAGCACCGTCCTCGTCATCGAGCGAGGGGAGGAGGGACATAAATTCCCCACCCAAAAACAAGTTTATTATGTATCGGAGGTCCTTACACCTTGCAAATCCTGATACCCACACTATCAGAAGATAGCCTACACAGTCTTCATGGCATCCCGCAAACTTCGACACTACTTTCAAGAGTGTTTGGTCATAGTGGCATCTGAAGTGCCCCTGGATGGCATCATTAATAACAGGGACGCCACTGGCCGCATAGCCAAATGGGCCATCAAGCTATTACCATTCAAAATCACATACAAGCCATGCCAGGCTATTAAATCCCAGGTATTGGCCGACTTCATAGCCGAATGGACGGAACCCGAACTCCCTAAAGAGTACATCTCATACTCTAATTGGATTAAGTACTTCGGTGGCTCCAAAATGCCGGACTGGGGGCTGGTGTAATCCTCACATCCCCTACTGGGGAAACAGTCCGCTACGTACTGCAAATTATGTATACGGACTCTAATAATGCAGCCGAATATGAGGCGCTACTACACGGTCTTCGCATGGCTATCTCCATGGGTATATAATGCTTGGAGGTGCGCGGTGATTCAGACCTTGCAATTTCCCAGGTCAATGGAGAGTTCGATGCAAAGGACCCAAAAATGGTGGCATATCGAAACGCCATATTAAAATTGTCAGCTTGGTTCGACGGACTCGAGTTCCATCATGTCGCCCGAGAAAGTAATCAGGCAGTCGACATCCTCGCTCGTATGGCTGCTAAACGCGACACCGTGCCGCCCAACACCTTCGTAGAGAGGCTCTTTAAGCCATCTGTGGTGTGGCAGGGTGAGAACGGAGAAGGCAATGCGGACCTGATCACACCCCCAACCACCAAACACAACACAGACAACATCGGGAGTCCGGATACCGAGATAACACCCTCTGCTCATGAGATCATGGCAGTTATCGCTCCCTGGACCGAACCGTTCCTGGCCTACCTTAATAGGCAAGAACTCCCCGACGATCAAAACGAGGCGCAATGCATAGTTTGGCGCTCTGAAGCCTTTAAAGTGCATGAGGGTGAACTATATAAAAGAACTACTGCCGGAGTCATTCAAAGGTGTATCTCTGAAGAAGAGGGAAGGCAGCTCTTGGCAGAAATACATGCCGGTCTCAGCGGTCATCACGCCGCAGCCCGCGCCCTTATAAGCAAGGAATTCTGGACAGGCTTTTCCTGGCCTACGGCTCGAGCTGATGCTCAAGACCTTGTCCAACGCTGCGTGGGCTGTCACATTTTCGCCAATCAAAGCCACATGCCTCCCACCACATTAAGAACAATCCCCATTACTTGGCCCTTTGCGGTCTGGGGGCTTGACATGGTTGGACCCCTTAAAGGGGGAAGCCACAAAAATAAATACTAGCTAGTCATGGTGGACAGATTCACTAAATGGATAGAGGCCAAACCAGTAAAAACAGCTGAGGCCAGACCAGTGATTGACTTTATATCCGGCGTAGTCCACTGTTATGGTGTCCCGCACAGTATCATCACTAATAATGGCTCTAACTTCACGGTTGATGAGGTGAAAACATGGTGCACTAAGTTGGGCATTAAACTCGACTATGCATCTGTATACCACCCTCAAACAAACGGCCAAGTTGAACGGGCCAATGGTCTGATCATTAGTGGTATTAAGCCCAGACTAGTGCGCTCTTTACGACAATCAGATAAGCACTGGGTTGAGGAACTCGATTCCGTACTCTGGGGACTCTGGACCACCCCCAATCGAATGACCGGACACCTTTCTTTATGGTGTACGACGCAGAAGCTGTACTACCCTGCGATATTATTCATGACTCACCTAGAGTGCGCATGTATGAAGAGAAAAGAGGCTGAACTAGATCGGCAGGACGACCTAGATGGACTTGAAGAGGAGCGCGACATTGCCAAGGCCCATTCAGCATTCTATCAACAACAGGCGAGGCGTTACCAAAGTAGAGAAGTGCGGGCTAAAACATACATCGTCAGAGAACTTGTTCTACGCCTCCCTGAGAAGAAAAAAGGATAAGCTCAAACCTAAATGGGAGGGCCCCTTCATAATAGATGAAGTCCTTACTAGACGAGCCTATCGCCTTCACAATGCTGAGGATAATAGCCTTGAGCCGAACCCATGGAACGTTGCCCGGCTCCGAAGATTTTACGCATAATTCGGCCTCCTTAGGTCCCATTTTAAACTAGATTTTTTCTATTTTCCATCCCATTTTACTTTCCCCCCTTCTCTCCTTAAATTGTATGTCCGGATAAACCGCATTGTTGGGAGTACGCATCTTTAAATGTATACACCCCACCATACATGGGGGCTTCTTTTGAAAGAAGCATTTTATTGAAAAGCTTACAAGCTCCTTTTTTCCGTACTATCTGTTGCTTCTGCCATTATATGCACCTTTATGACTTAAGTTTTTGCCAAGCTGGGTTGTCTTGCTCCTGTGCTTACACCCTACGTTCCCGATTGTTCGGCTAGGGTGTAAAGGGAGCACCTCTACAATTGTTACAACTAGGTTATCCGGACTTGTACCTCAGACGGGTGAAGCCGAAAGCTAGCATTCTTAAGGGAATAACTGGTCGGCACATATACAACAGTTTGTTCCAGGCAAAATTTATGAAATTGACTGTCTGTACTTCAGATACAAGCCCAGCCCAAGGAAAGGAACCCCTAACGGAACTATTTTTATTGGAAGACGTTTCTTATGTTAAACAATAATATAACATAACTCCACTGAATACATTTTATTTGTTCAAGCAATATGGTCGGATTGCCTGGTTTCCGACAATACTAAATGTTTCCTAGTCAAACATAGTATACGGAAACACTCCAACTTTTTGGTTCGGATGTAGAAGTCGAAGGTCTGCGATGACAAAATTTTCATACAATTCGGCAGGAGATAAGTTCGGTCATAAAGTACATGGGTACATCAAATTGAACACTCACTCCCTTTCTATGCCATCTAGTAGGCTATCTAATTTACAATCTTGTTGCGAAAATTTCACCATTGTCATTACTTGGTCGTATACCAGGCTTATAGAAATTTCCTTCCCATCAGGTCCCCTCGGTCCAACCCTGGCCATGTGGTTTGGGTCAAGACCGGTATAGCGTGTCTTCACCATGGCCCATGACTCTCATGCACCTTCACGGCATGCGGACGTCTTCCACAGCTCGAAACAACGTCGGGCACCTTTGAATAGATCAACCAACCCCTCCATACTTTCTGGAGGAACGTCAGAAGGCCATAAGGCCTTGGCCATATTCTTCATAGCCTTCCAAGCATGCTTGTGCAGCTTTGCCAGCTCCTTCAGAACGTCGCTTTGTAGGATTGGCCTTTCCTCTTTGGGGAAGCCGGTCAACATACCTGTATCAACCCGAACTATAACATTCCGCATTATGAGTAAATCAATAATTCGGACGGTTCATAAGTCATACCGAATATGCCGCCCTTCAGCTTCTGGTTTTTCTGTTGTGCCTCCAAGAGCTGAGCCTTCAATCTCTTTATCTCTTCGGCTTGTTTCTTTCACTTATTCTTCTAGATTCTTATCTTTGCCATAATACATTGGGGCACTCATTATTTCTTCAAGCTTGGAGACAGTGGCATTTAGCTATGTCTGGCTTCTCTCAAGCTCCTGGGTCAGCACACTGTTCTTCTCCTTGAGAACATGCGGTCATCAAACGATCCTCAAATCGGTTTTATCCACCCGCTTTAAGTCTCAGGGGCTACTACTATCTATCCACTACGTTCATAAAGATATGTACCTGCATATCCTTTGAGAACAGGCGAGCAACCTCGGTGAGTCCGTCCCGGACAGCCCGGATGTGTGCACATACAGTGCTTAGAGCAGTAAGCTCCGGCTTCGTTAAGGCAGGGGCGTGCAGGGCTTCTTTCAAGTGGTGATGATTCATCGCACTCTCGACTTAGGAGTTAGCAACATACATCTCATCCGGCTCTCCGTGAGCCGAACGAGACGGTGCCGCATCAGCATGCGCCCCCGTCCTAGCTGGTATCTTCGGTGCCGTATTAGTCACGGCCCGGCTGGCTGGGATCTTGTTCATGGTTTGCCGTATACCCCTCCTGTGATGATAAAAGGAGGATGAGAATGACAATTTGGCTTCATGCCCAAATATTAGAAAAGAGGAATATACCTTTTCGGTGATGGAGCAGGTTCAGTGGTGCTTCCAACTTCCTTTCATTTTGCACGACCTTTCCGCGAAGGTGTTGACCTTCTCTTGGTCACCCGCCCCTGAGTATGGCTCGTTGAGCGCTGATCCTGCGAAACATGGTTCAATGCGGAGGATAAGGAGACACGCAGAAGTATCTCTTTCCCTTGAGAATACAATTTCCGAATACTTACCTTCACGAAAGGATAGAGGTCGGGATAGTCAGCCGCAATGGCTACCTCCGAGCTGTCAAGGCTCGCCTGATAGTAGACTCCATCTTCAAACTCTATAGATACGTCTGGATCCTCATGGAATCTGGAGTCCTCGTTGGGATCGTGATCCTCTGGCTGGGGTGGGGCAGTTAATGTCCTTGATGATTTGCCTCCATGACTATTTAAAGAAGCAACCAGGGGATTCAGTTAATGCATCTCAATGAGTAAAAAAGTATTGAACGGTTAGAGAACTTACCCATTCAATGGCATTGTACATGGAGAAGGCCTCTCGGCAATTTAAATGAAGGAAGTCCTTTTCTTCTCCTTTATAGAGGTCGTCCAGTGCTGCTACCAATGCAGTTTGGCTATTCGGACCCTTTCGCCTGTAGAGGGATGCGCCGTACTCCCCGTTATAGTTCCATAAGGGAGTTACCCTGGATTGAAGTGGTTGGATGCATCTCTGTATTGCAATAGCCATAACTTTCACTATGGAGAGTCCAAAATGGGTCAGTACCTTGACCTTGTTTACCAATCTCATCACTTCTGCACTGTCTTCCTGAGCAGGGGACTTGGGATGCCAGCTATATAGCTTCTTCAAGGGGGCAGTGGAGAATTCTGGCAGTCCGCACTGAACAGGGTCCAGAAGGGGTACATCATCGAATAGAACCGTTCCGAAGACCATTCGGCGGATCCCTTCTTCAGAGTCCCAACTGTGTAGCCGTATCTGGCTATGCACCATACTTCGGTGCCGCCCACTTCAAAAATAGACCCGCCACCCTGATGGCGGGGGACGAGGCGGAAGAACTTTTTCCATAGTTAAAAGTGAGCATCGCAACCTAAAAACAATTCGCAAAGGGCGACAAAACCGGAGATATGTAAAATAGAACCTGGTGTGAGGTTGTGCAGCTGGATCCTGTAGTGTTCCAGTAGGCCCCTAAGGAAGGGGTGGATTGGGAATCCCATGCCCCTCAAAAGGAATGAGGTGAAGCACACCCTCTCCCCTTGGCTGGGATTGGGGAAATTCTCTGCCAATGCATCAGCACCTATAGTAGTTAACCCTGCCCGTACGGAGACTAGATCTGAGGGAAGAAGATATCCTTGCGTTTGGAGCCGACTGAGCTGGAGGTGGGATACGGAGCAACTCTGTCAGTCCCCTTTTTGAGGGCCATGAGGGTGCCAGGAGGAGCTAGGGGCACTCGCCATGGTCTGAAATTTTCCATGGCTTGCTCTGTTGCTTTTGGTGCGATGTGGGATGGCGTTTTGAAGATCTCGCCTCGTTTTATAGACGCGGGTTGTGCCTGTCAGGAATATTGAAATACAGGGATAATAGACAGTTCGCATTCACTCGGACGCATGGAAATTGAGGCGACGGCAGGTAGGAATCATAAAGACTGGGTGCGGAAACCGATGCTGGACTATCATCAATCCGGAGTATAATGGGGAACCCGCCTTGCAAAGCCGAAGACTTCCGTCTGCATACTACATCGTCATTGAAGGCAAGTTCTGGGGCTACTAAGGGAGTCCTGGATTCGGGGGTCCTCAGGTGTCCGGCCTAGGAGTATGGGCCGGGTTGCATGGGTCGTACATGATCAAGCTAGAGATTTTCTACCGTGTCTAGATTGCACTTCTCAATACGTGGACGGCAAGAATAGAGTCTAGAGGTTTCCTTCCCTGATAAACCATCCTTGTACAAACCCTAGACCCCCTCCGATGTGTATATAAATGGGAGGGGATAGTCTGTGCAGGATAACTTTTCATCATCATCGGAATCTTCATAGGCTAGACATCTAGGGTTAGCCATTACGATCTCGAGGTAGATCAACTCTTGTAATCTTCATACTCGTCGAATATAATCAAGTAGGAGTAGGGTTTTACCTCCATCAAGAGGGCCCGAACCTGGGTAAACACTGTGTCCCCTGGCTTCCTGTTACCATCGATCCCTAGACGCACAGCTTGGGCCCCCTACCTAAGATCCGAAGGTTTTGACACCGACAGGTGCCCCTCGGGCTGCACTATCCCCAAGTCGCGTGGGTCCGTCCTTGCGACATGTATCCTTCTTGTGACATGTATTCTCTTCCGTAGGCTAACACGCAGGTACACCTGAAGCCTAGCTAAAGCGAGCCCGGTGGCCACCACCTTATCGCGTGAGTTTCTTGCACGTTAAAGGGGGCACCTGAGCATCACGCCTTAGGAGATCCTACTGGCTCTCTAGCCCTCACCCCCTGGCCTTGACCACGGCATCACGACCTGGCATACCAGTGGCGGCTGAGTCTGCTCGAGGGCCGAGACCCGAGAACGTAGAGCACCTGGACAAGCAAGAAAAGATAATGGGCGTCGCCGGCCCTACCTAGCGGCGCTACCACGAAGGCACGAGTGGGCACCACCCAGGAGAATCGCTACGAGTTCACTAAAAGATAAGTCGCTCACATGTCCGCATAAATCTCGCGACCCAATCACACGACTTTTGCAGTCCCGCTCGGACAATGTCACTTCCCTTTCCATTTCTTGGACAGCTGCTTGCACGCCAAGGGGTCCTCGTGAGCATCTAGCCTCAAGAGCTCTTACCGGACCTCGGGCTGCTCACCTCCTGGCCTTGACCACGGCATCGTGACCTAGCATACCAGCGACCGCTGAAGCCTATCTGGGGACTGGGTCCCGTCGGCGTAGAGCGCTATGCTACCTAAGGGGCGGAACGGGAGAACCGTGCCGGAGTGGGACACGTGTGTTCCACACAGTAACACGAAGAGTGACGTTAGAATTAAAGCATCACGATTCTTACATGCCCCCGCGGGGCTGGTCATAAGTCTGCGTAGGGAAACAAAAGAAGAAAGGCTTCGAAGAACCAGGCCGGTGCGCGTCACTAGCGACGCTGATGCTGCCGTGCTCCGGGAACGACGGGAGCTTGGCGGCACGTAGCTGCCGTGGGTGGACACCGGAGAATCACTGGGCTCAGGAGAATCGCTGGATTCCCAGGAGTCATCTTTGCTACTGGAGGAGACGCCGGTGGGGTCAGAGGCGGGCCCAACACCCGCAACTAAGTCCCGTGGGCTGCTTCCTCCGGGGCAGCACTCCAACCGCCAGCCCTCCTCGTCGAAGACCTTGAAGAATAGAGTGGAGGCGTCGTCGTACTCGAAGTGGATTGTGAGGGCCCCCTCCGCGCGGTAGGCACGGGCGACCTCGACCCACCCACGGGTCAAGAAGACATCGCCGGGAGGAACCACCTCGACCTTCAGCCTCGATGGCCAGGCTGCTGCACCCGGCGTGTTGCAGCCACAGCTCGAGCGGCCCCTTGGCGGTATCTCATAGGTGAAAAACCTCAGGAGCCGGATCCACGAGCCGGGCGGCATCGCTGCCCACACCACGAACTCACGTGAGGTACCCTCGGCGTGGATTTGCGTCCCTACTGGCCGCATGACTTTGGCTTGCCACCCGGGACCGCTCGGCAGCACACATTGCCGTCCTGCGCACGGGCGTACAAGGGAAGGGGGAAGCCGGGCGGAGGTCGTGCTTGCCAAGACCTGGTCACCTCCCACCTCGTGCCGGCATTGCAGGGAAGGCAAAACCGTTTCTTCGGCGGTAGTGGTTCAGGCCCCTCCCGAGGGGCTTTTCCCTTTTCTACCGCAGAGAATCTCCTGGTCGGTGCCATGGATGCTACGGCAAGGTGGAGAAGAAGGAGGGACGAGCAGCGAGAAGATGAAGAAATAGATGAGCAAGGGGGGCTCCACTCCTCCCCTCATTTATAGCCAGAGGGAGGACAACCACCGGCCTCCACGACCTCGCGCAATGATGTCTCTCTGCATGCAACATCGACTCGTCAAGTCGGGCGGTTGTCGAGGCAGCATGGGGAAGTGGAGACTCCCATGTCCCATCAATCGCCATGCATTGTCCAAGGCCACAGGCGGTTAGGGCCCGCGGGGCTCGGCACTTGCCCTTTGGCTTCACCCAGAAGCCAAGTACGAGCAAACCTTGGGCCCGGGGACTATTGTCGGCGTTGTGGATATGGGGATACCCAGACTTGTCTGCCTGCCGCTGATGTCTACTATGCAACCTTCTTCTTGTAGACGTTGTTGGGCCTCCAAGTGCAGAGGTTTGTAGGACAGTAGCAAATTTCCCTCAAGTGGATGACCTAAGGTTTATCAATCTGTGGGAGGCATAGGATGAAGATGGTCTCTCTCAAACAACCCTGCAACCAAATAACAAAGAGTCTCTTGTGTCCCCAACACACCCAATACAATGGCAAATTGTATAGGTGCACTAGTTCGGAGAAGAGATGGTGATACAAGTGCAATATGGATGGTAGAGATAGGTTTTTGTAATCTGAAAATATAAAAACAGCAAGGTAATTAATGATAAAAGTGAGCACAAACGATATTCTAATGCTAGGAAACAAGGCCTAAGGTTCATACTTTCACTAGTGCAAGTTCTCGCAACAATAATAACATAACTGGGTCATATAACTATCCCTCAACATGCAACAAAGAGTCACTCCAAATTCACTAATAGCGGAGAACAAACGAAGAGATTATTGTAGGGTACGAAACCCCTCAAAGTTATCCTTTCTGATCGATCTATTCAAGAGTCCGTAGTAAAATAACATGAAGCTATTCTTTTCGTTCGATCTATCATAGAGTTCATACTAGAGTAACACCTTAAGACACAAATCAACCAAAACCCTAATGTCACCTAGATACTCCAATGTCACCTCAAGTATCCGTGGGTATGATTATACGATATGCATCACACAATCTCAGATTCATCTATTCAAACCAACACAAATTACTTCAAAGAGTGCACCAAAGTTTCCACCGGAGAGTCAAGACGAAAATGTGTGCCAACCCGTATGCATAAGTTCACAAGGTCACTGAACCCGCAAGTTGATCACCAAAACATACATCAATTAGATCACGTGAATATCCCATTGTCAGCACAGATAAGCACATGCAAGACATACATCAAGTGTTCTCAAATCCTTAAAGACTCAATCCGCTAAGATAACTTCAAAGGGAAAACTCAATCCATTACAAGAGAGTAGAGGGGGAGAAACATCATAAGATCGAACTATAATAGCAAATCTCCCGATACATCAAGATCGTGCCAAATCAAGAACACGAGAGAGAGAGAGAGAGATCAAACACATAGCTACTGGTACATAGCCTCAGCCCCGAGGGTGAACTACTCCCTCCTCGTCATGGAGAGAGCCAGGATGATGAAGATGGCCACCGGTGAGGGATCCCCCCTTCGGCAAGGTGCCGGAACAGGGTCCCGATTGGTTTTTGGTGGCTACAGAGGCTTGCGGTGGCGGATCTCCCGATCTATTGTGCTCCTCGATGTTTTCAGGGTATGTGAGTATATATAGGCAAAAGAAGTCGGTCAGGGGAGCCACGAGGAGCCCACGAGGGTGGGGGGCGCGCCCAAGGGGGTACGGCGTGCCCTGGACCCTCCTGGCATCCTCGAAGCTTCCCTGACATCTACTCCAAGTCTCCTGGATTGCTTCCGTTCCAAAAATAACTCTCTTGAAGGTTTCATTCTGTTTGGACTCCGTTTGATATTCCTTTACTTCGAAACACTGAAATAGGCAAGAAAACAGCAATTTGGGCTGGGCCTCCTGTTAATAGGTTAGTCCCAACAATAATATAAAAGTCTATAATAAAGCCCATTAAACATCCAAAACAGATAATATAATAGCATGGAACAATCAAAAAATATAGATACATTGGAGACGTACCAGCCGCCCATGGCGTGACTCCATCGACGGCCTGGTACAACCCAGCCTGAACATCAATAACTGAAGACCCTCTAGCTAATAACTATGGACCCGAAGGTTTGTGGTAAACTACTCACAACTCATCATAGAGGCCTTGGAGATGATGTAGAGGCCCTTCATGGTCGAATCCCCCTCCGGCGGAGCGCCGACGAAGGCTCCAAGACGGGATCTCGCAGATACAAAAGGTTGCGGCGGTGGAATTAGGTTTTCGTGGTGCTCCCCGATGTTTTCAGGGTACGGGAGTATATATAGGCGAAATGAGTACGTCGGTTGAGCCTCGAGGGGCCCATGAGGGTGGGGGCGCGCCCACCCCCGGCGCGCCGGGCACCCTCGTGGCCGCCTCGTTTGGTGCTTGACGTCCACTCCAAGTCTTCTGGTTTGCATTTATTCCAAAAAGATCGCTGCCGGAGGTTTCATCCCGTTTGGACTCCGTTTGATATTTCTTTTCTTCGAAACACTGAAATAGGCAAAAAAACAGCAATTCGGGCTGGGCCTCCAGTTAGTTTGTTAGTCCCAAAAATGATATAAAAGTGTAAAGTAAAGCCCATAAACATCCAAAACAGGTAATATAATAGCATTGAACAATCAAAAATTATAGATATGTTGGAGACGTATCAAGCATCCCCAAGCTTAATTCCTGCTCGTCCTCGAGTAGGTAAATGATAAAAATAGAATTTTTGATGTGGAATGCTACCTAGCATAATTCTCAATGTAATTTTCTTTATTGTGGCATGTATGTTCAGATCCAAATGATTCAAAATAAAAGTTCATATTGACATGAAAACAATAATACTTCAAGCATACTAACAAAGCAATCATGTCTTCTCAAAATAACTTGGCTAAAGAAAGCTATCCCTACAAAATCATGTCTGGCTATGCTCTATCTTCATCACATAAAGTATTTAATCGTGCAAAACCCCAATGACAAGCCAAGCAATTGTTTCATACTTTAGTATTCTCTAACTTTTTCAACTTTCACGCAATACATGAGCGTGAGCCATGGACATAGCACTATATGTGGAATAGAATGGTGGTTGTGGAGAAGACAAAAAAAGGAGAAGGTAGTCTCACATCAACTAGGCGTATCAACAGGCTATGGAGATGCCCATTAATAGATATCAATGTGAGTGAGTAGGGATTGCCATGCAACGGATGCACTAAAGCTATAAATGTATGAAAGCTCAACAAAAGAAACTAAGTGGGTGTGCATCCAACTCGCTTGCTCACGAAGACCTAGGGCATATTGAGGAAGCCCGTCATTGGAATAGACAAGACAAGTTCTATAATGAAAAATTCCCACTAGTATATGAAAGTGACAACATAGGAGACTCTCTATCATGAAGATAATGGTGTTACTTTGAAGCACACGTGTGGAAAAAGGATAGTAACATTGTCCCTTCTCTCTTTTTCTCTCATATTTTTTGTTTTGGTGGGCTTTTTTGGCCTCTTTTTTTATTTGGGCTTCTTTGGCCTATTTTATTTTTTTGTAAAGACCGGAGTCTCATCCCGACTTGTGGGGGAATCATAGTCTCCGTCATCCTTTTCTCACTTGGGACAATGCTCTAATAATGAAGATCATCACACTTTTATTTATTTACAACTCAAGAATTACAACTCAATACTTAGAACAAAATATGACTCTATTTGAATGCCTCCAGTGGTGTATCGGGATATGCAATGAATCAAGAGCGACATGTATGAAAGAATTATAAAGGTGGCTTTGGCACAAATACGATGTCAACTACATAATCATGCAAAAGCAATATGACAATGATGGAGCGTGTCATAGTAAATGGAACGGCGGAAAGTTGCATGGCAATATATCTCGGAATGGCTATGAAAATGCCATAATAGGTAGGTATGGTGGCTGTTTTGAGGAAGGTATATGGTGGGTGTATGATACCGGCGAAAGTTGCGCGGCACAAGAGAAGCTAGCAATGGTGGAAGGGTGAGAGTGCATATAATCCATGGAGTCACATTAGTCATATAGAACTCATATACTTATTGCAAAAGTTTATTAGCCCTCGAAGCAAAGTACTACTACGCATGCTCCTAGGGGAAGGGTTGGTAGGAGTTAACCATCGCGTGATCCCGACCTCCACTCATAAGGAAGGCAATCAAAGAACACCCCATGCAACAAATTTGTCACACAACTTTTACCATACGTGCATGCTACGGGACTTGCCAACTTTAACACAAGTATTTCTCAATTTCATAATTACCCAACTAGCATGACTCTAACATTACCACCTTTATATCTCAAAACAATTATCAAGTATCAAACTTCTCATAGTATTCAATGCACTTTATATGAAAGTTTTTATTACAAAAGCAAATTACCATGTTGTTTAAGACTCTCAAAATAATATAAGTGAAGCATGAGAGTTCATCTATTTCTTCAAAATAAAACCACCACCGTTCTCTAAAAAGATATAAGTGAACCACTAGAGCAAATGACAAACTACTCCAAAAGATATAAGTGAAGATCAATGAGTGGTCGAATAATTATGTAACTATGTGAAGACTCTCTAACATTTAAGAATTTTAGATCTTGGTATTTTATTCAAACAGCAAGCAAAACAAAACAAAATGACATTTCAAGGATAGCACACATCATGTGAAGAAGCGAAAACTTAGGTTCAACCGATACTAACCGATAATTGTTGAAGAACAAAGGTGGGATGCATACCGGGGCATCCCCAAGATTGGATGCTTGAGACTTCTTGAAATATTATCTTGGGGTGCCTTGGGCATCCCCAAGCTTGAGCTTTTGTGTCTCCTTAATTCCTTTTATATCACGGCTTCCCTACATCTTAAAAACTTCATCCACACAAAACTCAAGAAGAACTCGTGAGATAAGTTAGTATAAATTGTTGGAACCGCCAGTCCCTCGCCGCACTCCTCCGCGCCTTCTCTATCGCCGTCGCTCGAGCTCACCAGAGAGAAGAAGAAGAAGTTCAGAGAAATTCAGAGAACACGGTGGACATGGGTGTTTTCCGGCGCACGAACGCCCCCCTTTACTCCCTCGAGCACGAACTCGACTGTGTCAGTCCATTACAACGTCACCGGGCGGCTTTATAGCCCCGAGCCGGCGCCCTAGGCACGCACCCACGCCTCCACTCGCCCGCGATCATCTCCGTGCTCTGCTTGCTCTGACCGCGCACGCTACATACCAGCGCACGCCCGCGTCTCGCGGTGAGCATCAGCCCAACGCACCCCGATCGCCCCGTGTGGCTCGCCAACGGCCCCTACACGCTACCCTGGTGCACGGACACGCCCGTACACCCAACGCACGCACACACGCATGCCCTACTGCCCGGACCCGATGCGCCCAGTGAGCCCAGTGTGCGCCCATACCCGCACTCGACACGCCCGGATCCTCAGTCGTGGCTTATGCGCCCTTCATTCACGCCCTAAGCCGCGGCTCAGAGCAGCCCGGCGTCTTCAACATCACCGTCGACCAGCAGTACACACCCCGCGGCCGGCTCCTTCCGCAGCAGGGGGCACTCCCGCTTGAAGTGCCCTCTGACGCCACACTTGTAGCACTTGCCGTGGCGATTGTCCCCGCCGCCTGATGCTGTGCTCCCCGTGCCGTCGTCGTTGTCCTCTCTGCGTGCACCGCTCTGACGCCGCTCGCGCGCACGCCACTACGCCGCGGTGTACATGAGCTGCTCGCCGTCCGCCCGCTCGCCGCCTGCCTGCCCGCGTCGCCGGAGCCGCTCGTCGAACGCCTTCAGGCGCCCCAGAGCGTCGTTGAACAGCAGCTCCTCCAGGTTGCAGAACTGCTCCATGTGTAACACCCACGATGCGGCTATATCTCCCACATGTCGAAACACGACTTAGAGGCATAACCGCATTGTGGTTTTGTCGCAAGAAGGGTCATCTTCACACAATCCCATGTAATGAACAAGAATGGGATAAAGAGTTGGCTTACAATCGCTACTTCACACAACGAACATATAATTCATACATCAATCAGAGTACACACATAGTCCGACTGCGGACGAAGCCAAAAGAAAAGAAGATAACCCAACTGCTAGATCCCCGATTATTTAAGCTTATGGGTAGGAAATGGTAATGAGGTGGAGTAGCAGCAAGCACTAAGCATATATGGTGGCTAGCATACGCAAATAAGAGCGAGAAGAGAGCAAATAAAACGGTCGTGAAGCTAGCAATGATCAAGAAGTGATCCTGAACCCCTACTTACATCAAACATAACCCAAAAACCATGTTCACTTCCCGGACTCCGCCGAAAAGAGACCATCACGGCTACACACGCAGTTGATGCGTTTTAATTCGTATCTGGTGTCAAGTTATCTACAACCGGACATTAACAAATTCCCATCTGCCTCATAACCGCGGGCACGGCTTTCGAAAGATAATATACCCTGCAGGGGTGTCCCAACTTAGCCCATCATAAGCTCTCACGATCAACGAAGGATAAACCTTCTCCCAGGAAGACCCGATCAGACTCGGAATCCCGATTTACAAGACATTCCAACAATGGTAAAACAAGACTAGCAAAGCCTCCCGCTGTGCCGACAAATCCCGATAGGAGCTGCACATATCTCGTTCTCAGGGCACACCGGATTGTCCAAACTTCTGGTAGGCCAGCCCAGAGTTGCCCCTGGTGGCCACCGGCGGTTGACAGGTTGGACCAACACTCACGACGAGCACTGGCCCGGGGGGTAAAATAAAGATGACCCTTGAGTCTGCAGAACCCAAGGGAAAAAGGCTTAGGTGGCAAATGTTAAAACCAAGGTTGGGCCTTGCTGGAGGAGTTTTATTCAAAGCGAACTGTCAAGGGGGTCCCATAAATCACCCAACCACGTAAGGAACGCAAAATCCAGGAACATAACACCGGTATGACGAAAACTAGGGCGGCAAGAGTGGAACAAAACACCAGGCATAAGGCCGAGTCTTCCACCCTTTACCAAGTATATAGATGCATTAATTAAATAAGAGATATTGTGATATCCCAACATAATCCTGTCCACCATGGAGAAATCTTCAACTTCACCTGCAACTAACAGCGCTATAAGAGGGGCTGAGCAAAGCGGTAACATAGCCAAGCAATGGTTTGCTAGGAAGGGTCAAAAAAGGTTAAAGGCTGGCATGGCAATTTGGATGGCTTGACAGACAATTGATAGGTAGCGCAACATAGCGTTAGAACGGAGCAACTAGCGAGCAAAGATAGAAGTGATATCGAGGGTAATAGTCATCTTGCCTGAAATCCCGATAGGAAGAAGAACGAGTCCATGAAGAAGACAAACGGACGTAGTCGAACGAATCCTCACAACTCCGGAACGAAACCGAAGCTAACGAGAGAAGCAAACCGGAAAGAAGCAAACAACATGGACATGGCATGATGCACAAACAAGTATGATGCATGTCCGATTTAATGAGGCATGGCATGACAAAGTGAAACAAACAATACTACAAGTTAAGTGGAGCTCAATATGCAACGAGTTGCATATTGACGAAACACCACATCAATTATTTAGTTCTCTCTCGGTTATGTACCCAACAATATTAAATGTTATTAAACATGGCAAGGGGTGAAGCATGAGCAAACCACCTATTTAGGCAAGTTTAAATGAGGCCGGAAACAACAAACAACAATTCCGGAAAATCCCCATATCATTTAGCAATTAAAGCAGACAACAATTTTAAGCATTAAAATGGTTTATCATGATGCGCATGACATGCACAAGTTTTATGCAATTTTAATGAAAACGTTGACATGAGCATGTTATGAAGCATTAGTCGCCATGGCGGAATGAAAAGGGTGCCACGGCGGCGAAACAAAAATGGTGCCACGGCAACATATCCGAAAATGATGCCACGGCAACATATCGGTTCTGGTAGCTCATGGAGATACCGGTGCAAAAGGAGGCGTGCGGATGAGCGCAACATGCAAGATGGTGGGGTGATCCCGGATTCCGGGTTCCCACGGGACGGTGGCATGGCAAAAGAGGGGCATCGCAAGGACAATTCGATCACGGTGCAAACATATGGTACATCTCATACAACACACAAGCATTCGGTCCACGGTTGATCGTCTCGGGGTTATACCTTTGGAGCGAGCGTTTCCGGGCGGTTCGGGTTCGGTGCAATGTAGAGGAAGTAGACGTTCTCGTAGCGGTCATAGAGGAAGTAGTTGTACACGTTCGTCTTGGAGAGGTACTTGACGAATCCAACATCTTTGGGGTGACGATAGTGGAAGTAGTGGTACACGTCTCGAAGAGGGACTTGATGCAACCGATGTCTCCGGGGTCGACGGTAGTTGTACACGTTTCGGAGATGAAGTAGCTGTTCATGATCCGTAGATGTTCGGGGTCCACGGGGTCTTCGAGGGTCGACGGTAGTGGTACACGTTTTCGTAGATGAACTTGGCGATCCGAAGGGGTACTTGACGAAATCCACCTCGGATGTAGTCGTACACGTGTAGTCGGACTTGACAAAAAAATGCACACCGGCTTCAGTCGTGGTACTTGGGGTCTTCGGACTTGCCGGTCTTGGTTCTTGCGACAGGGCACGGCAGAGAAGCGGCAGGGACCAAGGCGGCGGCAGGGGAGGACCCTGGAGGCGGGGCGACGAGCTCGACAGCGGGGCCAGCAGCAGGCACCCGCGGGAGGCCAAGGCCGGCGGAGGTGCAGTGCAGGACGACGATGCAGGGCGGCGGCATGCTGGCTCGAGTGGCACGCGGCCAGACTTGAGGACGGGGACGGCGAGGCGAGGTGGAGCGGCTCCAGGGGCGGCGAGGAGGAGGTCGGGCGCGGGGCCGGCAGGGGCGTCGCGGAGGAGCAGGAGAAAGGGAGGCGAAGGCGCGGGGAGCAGGGATCCTGCGAGGGGATCGCGCGCAGGGAGGAGATCGAGGCCGGCGGCGACAGAGCTTGGCGGAGGGAGGAGCTTGGGCGCGGGACGATGGCCTGGTGGGCTCGCGGTGGAGGCAGGGAAGGAGCCGCGCGAGGGAGGAGATGGATCGAGGGGATGGGGATCGGGCGAGAGGCGCGGGAGCTCCTCTCCCTAGCTGGTTGCGGCATCGAGGGAGAGAGCGAAGGAGATGGGATTGGACGCAAGAGGTGGGGGGATCGAGCGAAGGGTTGCAGCGCTGAGGGAGGAGACGAGGGAGATAGATGCGGGTCGAGAGATGAGGGTTCGGGGCTAGGGTTAGAGCTGGGTTTAGGTGGGCTGGGCCTAGGGAGACTGGGCCTTAGAGGCTGGGCCGGCCTGGATGGCCTGCTGGGTTCTCTTGTCCCTCTCTCTTATATTTCTAATAGAAAGCATTAGAGAGAACGAAAATGAAGAGGGGGTTAGGGAAAGAAAATGCGCAAGGGGATAATTTTCCCAGACTCATAAAAATGAGCTTGATCCAAGAAAATAGGAATGGCCAAGATTGCAAGATTTAAATTCAAATTCATTTGATTTAAATCCAAATGATTTGAATGGTAGTGAGGGTTTGGGAAGGTCCAAAAATGTTCGGATTTTTGGTGGAGCTCCGGAAAATGGCAAAAGAATTATTGGCAAGGTTAGAGAGCCAAAACTTGAAGAAGAAAAGGCCAAGGGATTTAATATGCAAGTGGGTTCATGGGTGATTACAAAACAATGGAATATTTTATAATATCTCCCTAAATATCGGGAGGGTGTGTTATAAAGAGAAATCACCATGTGAGTTCCCTCGGTTTAAATAGATCAAAAGATCTATGCAATTTATTTAGTTGAGTTGCCAAAATTAAATGACATGATGGCATGATGCAATGCAAATGATGCAACAAACAAAACAAATCACACAATGAAACTCGAAGTAGCTAGAAGTCTTTTGGAGCATCGGTCTCGGGGCGTTACAACACTCCACCACTACAAAAGGATCTCGTCCCGAGATCTAGGATGGCACCGGAGAGAAAACGGAAGAGGAAGAAAAGAGGTAAAGCTAAGTTGCTTCTTCGACAAAAGAGTGAAACCAAAGAACCTTGAGAGGTTGAAAAGTTGAAAGAAAGAACACAACGGAGTTGAACACAACTGAGAGCAGTGTTGTAGAAAATAGAAACAAGGAACACCATGTGAACCTTGAAGGTTGCAAAGCGATGAATGACGAGTACAATGGACAAGAAGGAATTGAACATGAACTTGAGAAGATGGGAAGATACTTGATGAAATCAACAACACACTGCCTCCGGAACTATTGAAAGAATGGCATAATGTGTAAGAAAGATTTCAGACAGCACTCAGGTTGAAAGGAGATGCAAGACTTGATAAGATGAAAAGAACTTGAAGAGATGACACAACATTCCGGTTAAATGGATAAGCATGAAAAAAACACGATCCTCAATTCGAGAAGATAAGTAAAGAGAGCAACATCACAATGCCTCCGGAACGAAAGAATAGAAGCTAGATTGTTGGGATAAAGGGACGGAGAAGAAAATGCCAACTTCTGCCACAAATGAGCTTGGAAAGTATCCTTGCAAAGAAGAATTGAACGGAGTTGTTGGAAAATCAACAACGAAAAGCACAAGCTTGTTGTGGGCTTATGGCAAACATCTCAAAATGATGAGGTGACAACCGGGCACTAACAGAAACAATTGCTTGCTTGAGATCAATGAAGAGATGAAAACTGCTTTCGCCGAGAGGATAGGAGAAAACTTGTATCATTGATAAGCACCACGATACAACATTCCTTAGGGAAGGTATTAGGTGAAATCTATACCAAGATAACTCCAACGAAGAGATTAATGGATTTAAAATACCTCATTGTTGACAACATATGAATCATGAAACATGAAGGAAATTGTCAAGAGTGACATAACACCACCTCAAAAGATAAGGTAGGAAGAATTGCACTTCGAAATGCACGATAAAGAATGCTTGAACTCCTCACAAAAAAACATGTGTTGAGCACCATGTTTATTTTTGAGTAAAGCTTGGCGGGTCATAACTTCGAGAGAAATCTTGAAGAACAATTGAAGAATGAAAAGAATCCTTAATGAACCACCATGTTGAGCCTCCATGAAGAACTCCGGTAATAAAAGAATGATAGAAAGAAAGAGAAGTTGAAAATACAAGGTGAATCATTGCGATGATTTAGATGGAGCTTCGCGATGAGATAATGCGGAAAACTTGGAACTCCAGAAAAGAAAAGATGAAGCATCTCGAACCGAGAAAAATGACATGATGAACAACTCTGGAAAGAAGAAACTAGATCACTTGGATGAAACAATAATAAGAATTACGTTATGCGCATCCTTCACCAATTTAAATTGATGAGAGGCAACGGATTTGGCATACTACTTATTCTCGTAGAAAATGATTAAAGATAGAGATATAGCGCAAACTTGGGAAGGTATTGATGGAACCACCGGTGGGATTTGGAAACAATGAATGAATTGATATGATAATGAAGGAAGTGAAATGTTGAAAGAACCACCGTAAGAATTGAAAATGAAAGTAGCAAAGGCACAATTCACCGGGAAGAATTGGAAAACGAATGAAGATACTTGAGGGGATTTAGATACATGAGAACGAAGAGATCATGAACTAATTCGAGGATATTTGAACGATGCACCGCAAGAATTTGAGAACGAGAGCTGAAAGCTGAGAATGAAGAATTCTGAGATGATGGCTTTCGGAGCAAAAAAATGGAAACAACTCATGAAATGCTCCGGATGGTAAGAAAAGAATTCTCACAATCGAAAACAATTAGGAGAGGATGGCATCAAGCTTGAACTACGCATCTTTGGAAGAACGGGTAAGGATTTAAGAGGAACTCTTCTTCGGTCTTCAAAATCCGAGAATGACAACGAGAAAGACCACCATGAATTGTTGAGACACTCCGGAGCAATGAAGAATAGAAATGTTGAACCAACGATGAAAAGAATTTGAAAGATCTTGGAGAAGGACATATGACTGATAAGAATTCATTCTTACGTCAAACTTCGAAAAGAATTTGGGATAGTTCCGGAATAATTAGAAGAGTTAGGTAAGATCCTGGGAAAAGACCTGTGGGTTAGGGCCCACTAAAAGATACACCATTGAACGATTGATTGAAAAGGGGGATTGCGCCGGTTGAATTGAATGACTTGAATGAGGTAACAACCTCGAAATAGTTAGAATTGATGCAGAGTTGAAACACGAATCTTCAGAGATATCTTCAGCACTCCGAAACAATTGAATAGCAAGCAGGGAATGATTAAGAGATCACCGGCATACGCAAACACTTGAAACGAGGAAGGGAATATGATCAACACCAAAAACTTGAGTTAAATCCACCGGAGAAGAAAAGAGACGAAGAATAATAAACTTGAAGGTCCGTTAGTATCTTCTTGAGAATCACCGGATAAGAACATTAAAAGAAACGAATGAAGAGACTTCTCACAAATAAAAGGGATACATGATCAAGAAATCTGAGTCCTTGAAGAAAAAGGGTGGGAGGGCGGGAAAACAAAGACAACTTGGGATGAACGAAACAAGCACCGTTGAGAAAACTTAGAAATGATCTTGCGGATGGGGAGAATGATGGGATCATCTCGAAGAGAAGCGCACCGGTTGGAAAAGAATTAACATGACAACCTCAATGATCAAAAGGATTAGTATTCACATAGCAATATGAGAACACCGTTTAGGAAAGGTATGGATTCAACATTTGACTTCGAAGCAACTCGAATACCACAAATAAAACAAAACAAAGGATTTGGCTTGCAGAATAAGCCGGAACAAACATATGATAGAGATTCCGTCCGAAGTTTTCGTGGTGGGGCCCACACGGGCTCGATTGTACAGCACCAATATGTACAAGGCAGTGCACATGACATACGAAGTGTCCCCGAACCAGCATAGCCAAGGGTTCATTAAGACACAACGAGACCACTGTAAAAACGACCGTGGAAAGGCGGACCACTAGACGTCGAAACCCAATCTCATATCATGCATCTGTCGAAATGATATTCTAGGAGCTACTTGAATTCCCACCTATAAAACTCCCAAAACTTTCTGGTTATGCAATCTGGTGTTGGGGATACAGGGGAAGCAATATATATCTCACCCAAACTAACAATCCCTACATCCAAGCTGTATCCATCCGTCAACACATAACCAAGAAACCTTCAGAAATCGTGTACCTCAACCTTCGAAAAGCATATGTTATACGAGTTATGGCAATACTCCCGAACTCCCGCCCCAGTACTGGGTGGCGTCGAGGTTATCTCACCAACAACTGCATAAAAGAGATTTTCGATGTCGGCAAAACTCGGGTATTCCAGAACTGCAACGATAAAATTATGACGACAACACCTCGGAGCTCAACTCCCGGTTCAATGGCACATAAAAGACAGGAGGCACCAAGAACAATGTTCTCGTCACAAAACCATCGGAACGATTCCAAGATACCCGCGTGATCCTAAAAATTTTTTTAGTGAAATATGAGGAGAGGAAAGTCAAAACATCTACGTCAGGAGACCTCACCAGAGCGACGAAGGGACTGAGGAGTAAAAAGAATCCTACTCTCCGATATATATAATCCTAAGACTCAAACCATTTTTTTTGCTAGACTCAACAACGCCAGCAAACAATCAAGCAGGGGGCTCCTAAGTCGGGGATGGCTCTGATTACCAACTTGTAACACCCATGATGCGGCTATATCTCCCACGTGTCGAAGCACGACTTAGAGGCATAACCGCAATGTGGTTTTGTTGCAAGAAGGGTCATCTTCACACAATCCCATGTAATGAACAAGAATGGGATAAAGAGTTGGCTTACAATCGCCACTTCACACAATGAACATATAATTCATACATCAATCAGAGTACACACATAGTCCGATTGCGGACAAAGCCAAAAGGAAAGGAGATAACCCAACTGCTAGATCCCCGATCGTCCCAACTGGGCTCCACTACTGATCAACATGAAACGAAACATAGCAACGACCAATATCTTCGTTGAGCTCACATCTGAGCTCGGTTGCATCACCTGCACTGGTTTCGTTGGCACCTACAACTGTTGTGATAGTATCTGGTGAGTCACGAGGACTCAGCAATCTCAAAACCCGCAAGATCAAGACTATTTAAGCTTACGGGTAGGAAATGGTAATGAGGTGGAGTAGCAGCAAGCACTAAGCATATATGGTGGCTAACATACGCAAATAAGAGCGAGAAGAGAGCAAATGGAACGGTCGTGAAGCTAGCAATGATCAAGAAGTGATCCTGAACCCCTACTTATGTCAAACATAACCCAAAAACCGTGTTCACTTCCCGGACTCCACCGAAAAGAGACCATCACGGCTACACACGCGGTTGATGCGTTTTAATTCGTATCTGGTGTCAAGTTATCTACAACCAGACATTAACAAATTCCCATCTGCCTCATAACCACGGGCACGGCTTTCGAAAGATAATATACCCTGGAGGGGTGTCCCAACTTAGCCCATCATAAGCTCTCACGATCAATGAAGGATAAACCTTCTCCCAGGAAGACCCGATCAGACTCGGAATCCCGGTTTACAAGACATTTCGAGAATGGTAAAACAAGACCAGCAAAGCCTCCCGCTGTGCCGACAAATCCCGATAGGAGCTGCACATATCTCGTTCTCAGGGCACACCGGATTGTCCAAACTTCCGGTAGGCCAGCCCAGAGTTGCCCCTGGTGGCCACCGGCGGTTGACAGGTTGGACCAACACTCACGACGAGCAATAGCCCGGGGGGTAAAATAAAGATGACCCTTGAGTCTGCAGAACCCAAGGGAAAAAGGCTGAGGTGGCAAATGTTAAAACCGAGGTTGGGCCTTGCTGGAGGAGTTTTATTCAAAGCGAACTGTCAAGGGGGTCCCATAAATCACCCAACCACGTAAGGAACGCAAAATCCGGGAACATAACACCGGTATGACGGAAACTAGGGCGGCAAGAGTGGAACAAAACACCAGGCATAAGGCCGAGTCTTCCACCCTTTACCAAGTATATAGATGCATTAATTAAATAAGAGATATTGTGATATCCCAACATAATCCTGTCCACCATGGAGAAATCTTCAACTTCACCTGCAACTAACAGCGCTATAAGAGGGGCTGAGCAAAGCGGTAACATAGCCAAGCAATGGTTTGCTAGGAAGGGTCAAAAAAGGTTAAAGGCTGGCATGGCAATTTGGATGGCTTGACATACAATTGATAGGTAGCGCAACATAGCGTTAGAACGGAGCAACTAGTGAGCAAAGATAGAAGTGATATCGAGGGTAATAGTCATCTTGCCTGAAATCCCGATAGGAAGAAGAACGAGTCCATGAAGAAGACAAACGGACGTAGTCGAACGAATCCTCACAACTCCGGAACGAAACCGAAGCTAACGAGAGAAGCATACCGGAAAGAAGCAAACAACATGGACATGGCATGATGCACAAGAAAGTATGATGCATGTCCGATTTAATGAGGCATGGCATGACAAAGTGCAACAAACAATACTACAAGTTAAGTGGAGCTCAATATGCAACGAGTTGCATATTGACGAAACACCACATCAATTATTTAGTTCTCTCTCGGTTATGTACCCAACAATATTAAATGTTATTAAACATGGCAAGGGGTGAAGCATGAGCAAACCACCTATTTAGGCAAGTTTAAATGAGGCCAGAAACAACAAACAACAATTCCGGAAAATCCCCATATCATTTAGCAATTAAAGCAGACAACAATTTAAGCATTTAAATGGTTTATCATGATGCGGATGACATGCACAAGTTTTATGCAATTTTAATGAAAACATTGACATGAGCATGTTATGAAGCATTAGTCGCCATGGCGGAATGAAAAGGGTGCCACGGCGGTGAAACAAAAATGGTGCCACGGCAACATATCCGAAAATGATGCCACGGCAACATATCGGTTCCGGTAGCTCATGGAGATACCGGTGCAAAAGGAGGCGTGCGGATGAGCGCAACATGCAAGATGGTGGGGTGATCCCGGATTCCGGGTTCCCACGGGACGGTGGCATGGCAAAAGAGGGGCATCGCAAGGACGATTCGATCACGGTGCAAACATATGGTACATCTCATACAACACACAAGCATTCGGTCCACGGTTGATTGTCTCGGGGTTATACCTTTGGAGCGAGCGTTTCCGGGCGGTTCGGGTTTGGTGCAATGTAGAGGAAGTAGACGTTCTCGTAGCGGTCGTAGAGGAAGTAGTTGTACACGTTCGTCTTGGAGAGGTACTTGACGAATCCAACATCTTCGGGGTGACGGTAGTGGAAGTAGTGGTACACGTCTCGAAGAGGGACTTGACGCAACCGATGTCTCCGGGGTCGACGATAGTTGTACACGTTTCGTAGATGAAGTAGTTGTTCATGATCCGTAGATGTTCGGGGTCCACGGGGTCTTCGAGGGTCGACGGTAGTGGTACACGTTTTCGTAGATGAACTTGGCGATCCGAAGGGGTACTTGACGAAATCCACCTCGGATGTAGTCATACACGTGTAGTCGGACTTGACAAAAAAATGCACACCGGCTTCAGTCGTGGTACTTGGGGTCTTCGGACTTGCCGGTCTTGGTTCTTGCGACGAGGCGCGACAGAGATGCGGCAGGGACCAAGGCGGCGGCAGGGGAAGACCCTGGAGGCGGGGCGACGAGCTCGACAGCGGGGCCAGCAGCAGGCACCCGCGGGAGGCCAAGGCCGGCGGAGGTGCAGTGCAGGACGGCGATGCAGGGCGGCGGCCTGCTGGCTCGAGTGGCACACGGACAGACTTGAGGACGGGGACGGCGAGGCGAGGTGGAGCGGCTCCAGGGGCGGTGAGGAGGAGGTCGGGCGCGGGGCTGGCAGGGGCGTCGCGGAGGAGCAGGAGAAAGGGAGGCGAAGGTGCGGGGAGCAGGGATCCTGCGAGGGGATCGCGCTCAGGGAGGAGATCGAGGCCGGCGGCGACAGAGCTTGGCGGAGGGAGGAGCTTGGGCGCGGGACGATGGCCTAGTGGGCTCGCGGTGGAGGCAGGGAAGGAGCCGCGCGAGGGAGGAGATGGATCGAGGGGATGGGGATCGGGCGTGAGGCGCGGGAGCTCCTCTCCCTGGATGGTTGAGGCATCGAGGGAGAGAGCGAGGGAGATGGGATCAAGCGCAGGAGGTGGGGGATCGAGCGAAGGGTTGCGGCGCTGAGGGAGGAGACGAGGGAGAGAGATGCGGGTCGAGAGATGAGGGTTCGGGGCTAGGGTTAGAGCTGGGTTTAGGTGGGCTGGGCCTAGGGAGACTGGGCCTTAGAGGCTGGGCCGGCCTGGATGGCCTACTGGGTTCTCTTCTCCCTCTCTCTTATATTTCTAACAGAAAGCATTAGAGAGAACGAAAATGAAGAGGGGGTTAGGGAAAGAAAATGCGCAAGGGGATAATTTTCCCGGACTCATAAAAATGAGCTTGATCCAAGAAAATAGGAATGGCCAAGATTGCAAGATTTAAATTCAAATTCATTTGATTTAAATCCAAATGATTTGAATGGTAGTGAGGGTTTGGGAAGGTCCAAAAATGTTTGGATTTTTGGTGGAGCTCCGGAAAATGGCAGAAGAATTATTGGCAAGGTTAGAGAGCCAAAACTTGAAGAAGAAAAGGCCAAGGGATTTAATATGCAAGTGGGTTCATGGGTGATTCCAAAACAATGGAATATTTTATAATATCTCCCTAAATATCGGGAGGGTATGTTATAAAGAGAAATCACCATGTGAGTTCCCTCGGTTTAAATAGATCAAAAGATCTATGCAATTTATTTAGTTGAGTTGCCAAAATTAAATGACATGATGGCATGATGCAATGCAAATGATGTAACAAACAAAACAAATCACACAACGAAACTCGAAGTAGCTGGAAGTCTTCTGGAGCATCGGTCTCGGGGCGTTACACCATGCCAGCGACCGCCGCGTACAGGCGATCGGGCACGCAGTCCAGTAGCTTCTTCACCATAGCTGCGTCCTCCAACGTCGCTCTGAGCCCTGCAAAACGCGCCGCCATCCCGCCGATCTTCCTCGCGAACGCATCCAGCGACTCGTCGCTCGCCATGCGCAGGAGCTCCCACTCCCCCCGGAGCGTGCCGAGCCGCGCCGCGCGCACACGGTCCGCGCTGACGAAACGCGCCTTGAGACTGGCCCATAACTCCGCTGCCGTCTTCTTCGCAGCCACCTGCAGCAGGAGATCGTCGGCGAGCACCCAAAGGAGTTAAGCCCTCGCCGGCTTATCCTTCTTTGCGATCACCGCTGACGCCGCGTCCTCCGGCGGCACCACCGCCTCCCACAGCCCGGCTGTGTCCAGGTCGGCATCCACCTTGATGGCCCAGGTGGTGTAGTTCTCCCCCGTCAGCACCGGCGCCAGATGCGACACCGAAGTGCCCGCGCCGCCACCGTACGGAACGATCGACATCGCCGGCGAACTCCCTCCTCCACGTGGCTCTGATAGTAAATGTTGGAACCGCCAGTCCCTCGCCGCACTCCTCTGCGCCCTCTCTGTCGCCGTCGCTCGAGCTCACTAGAGAGAAGAATAAGAAGTTCAGAGAAATTCAGAGAACACGGTGGACACAGGTGTTTTCCGGCGCACGAACGCCCCCCTTTACTCCCTCGAGCACGAACTCGACTGTGTCAGTCCATTACAACGTCACCAGGTGGCTTTATAGCCCCGAGCCGGCGCCCTGGGCACGCACCCATGCCTCCACTCGCCCGCGATCATCTCCGCACTCTGCATGCTCTGACCGCGCACGCTACATACCAGCGCACGCCCGCGTCTCGCGGTGAGCATCAGCCTAACGCACCCCGATCGCCCCGCGTGGCTCGCCAACGGCCCCTACACGCTACCCTGGTGCACGAACACGCCCGTGCACCCAACGCACGCACACACGCACGCCCTACTGCCCGGACCCGACGCGCCCAGCGAGCCCCGTGCGCGCCCATACCTGCACTCGACACGCCCGGCTCGTCAGCCGTGGCTTATTCGCCCTTCATAAATCAACGCAATAACCTTATCATTCTCTACTGTAACAAATCACTAAAATTATTATTCAAAATTTCATACTAAATGCATCTGCATATTTAATACTCCTATCCTCAAATAGAATCATTAAACAAGCAAACATATGCAAACAATGCAAACATAACAACAATCTGCCAAAACAGTACAGTCTGTAAAGATGCATGATTCATCATACTTCCCTAACTCCAAAAATTATGACAAATATAATAAACCGTAAAACATTTATCAGAGCTTATTTTGCGAAAAGTTTCAATAATTTATCATATTCTGACTTTTCTAGGAATTTTTTGCAACATCGATAAACTTTCTGTTTTCAAACAGCAACAAGTATACTTGCAAAATAAGCATGGTAAGGCTATCCTTGACATTTTTATTGAAAACATAGATGCAAAACATTATTCTAAATAACAGCAAGCAAATACTAACAAAAGAAAATGATGCTCCAAGCAAAACACATATCATGTGGTGAATAAAAATATGGCTCCAAGTAAAGTTACCGATGAACGAAGACGAAAGAGGGGATGCCTTCCGGGGCATCCCCAAGCTTAGGATCTTGGTTGTACTTGAATATTACCTTGGGGTGCCATGGGCATCCCCAATCTTAGGCTCTTGCCACTCCTTATTCCATAGTCCATCAAATCTTTACCCAAAACTTGAAAACTTCACAACACAAAACTCAACACAAAACTCGTAAGCTCTGTTAGTATAAGAAAATAAACCACCACTTAGGTACTGTAATGACCTCATTCTAACTTCATATTGGTGTGATATCTACTATATTCCAACTTCTCTCCGGTTCATTCCCTCCGATACTACTCATAGATTCATCAAAATAAGCAAACAACACAATGAAAACAGAATCTGTCAAAAACAGAACAATCTGTAGTAATCTGTATCATTCGAATACTTCTATAACTCCAAAAAATCTGAAATAAACTGGTGGACGTGAGGAATTTTTCTATTAATCATCTGCAAAAAGAATCAACCTAAAATCACTCTGCAGTAAAAAAAATGGCAGTTAATCTCGTGAGCGCAAAAGTTTCTGTTTTTTACAGCAAGATCGCAAAGACTTCACCCAAGTCTTCCCAAAGGTTCTACTTGGCACAAACACTAATTAAAACATTAAACCACATCTAACCAGAGGCTAGATGAATTATTTATTACTAAACAGGAGCAAAAGCAAAGAACAAAAATAAAATTGGGTTGCCTCCCCAACACACCCAATACAATGGTAAATTGTATAGGTGCACTAGTTCGGTGAAGAGATGGTGATACAAGTGCAATATGTATGGTAGATATAGGTTTTTGTAATCTGAAATAAAAAGAGCAAGGTAGCAAGCAGTAAAAGTGAGTGTAAACGGTATTGCAATGCTTCGAAACAAGGCCTAGGGTTCATACTTTCACTAGTGCAAGTTCTCTCAACAATAATAACATAATTAGATCATGTAACTATCCCTCAACATGCAACAAAGAGTCACTCCAAAGTCACTAATAGCGGAGAACAGACGAAGAGATTATTGTAGGGTACGTAACCACCTCAAAGTTATCCTTTCTGATCGATCTATTCAAGAGTCCATAGTAAAATAACATGAATCTATTCTTTCTGTTTGATCTATCATAGAGACTGTACTAGAGTAACACCTTAAGACACAAATCAACCAAAACACTAATGTCACCTAGATACTCCAATGTCACCTCAAGTATCCGTGGGTATGATTATACGATATGCATCACACAATCTTAGATTCATCTATTCAAACCAACACAAAGTACTTCAAAGAGTGCCCCAAAGTCTCCACCGGAGAGTCAAGATGAAAACGTGTGCGAACCCCTATGCATAAGTTCACAAGGTCACTGAACCCGCAAGTTGATCACCAAAACATACATCAAGTAGATCACGTGAATATCCCATTGTCAGCACAGATAAGCACATGCAAGACATACATCAAGTGTTCTCAAATCCTTAAAGACTCAACCCGATAAGATAACTTCAAAGGGAAAACTCAATCCATTACAAGATAGTAGAGGGGGAGAAACATCATAATATCCAACTATAATAGCAAAGCTCGTGATACATCAAGATCGTGCCAAATCAAGAACACGAGCGAGAGAGAGAGATCAAACACATAGCTACTGGTAGATACCCTCAGCCCTGAGGGTGAACTACTCCCTCCTCGTCATGGAGATCTCCGGGATGATGAAGATGGACACCGGTGAGGGATCCCCCCTCCGGCAGGGTGCCGGAATAGGGTCTCGATTGGTTTTTGGTGGCTACAGAGGCTTGCGGTGGCGGAACTCCCGATCTATTGTGCTCCTAGATGCTTTCAGGGTATGTGAGTATATATAGGCAAAAGAAGTCGGTCAGGGGAGCCACGAGGGGCCCACGAGGGTGGGGGGCGTGCCCAAGGGGGTAGGGCGTGCCCTGGACCCTCATGGCTTCCTTGAAGCTTCCCTGATGTCTACTCCAAGTCTCCTGGATTGCTTCCGTTCCAAAAATAACTCTCCCAGAGGTTTCATTCTGTTTGGACTCCGTTTGATATTCCTTTTCTTCGAAACACTGAAATAGGCAAGAAAACAACAATTTAGGCTGGGCCTCCGGTTAATAGGTTAGTCCCAAAAGTAATATAAAAGTGTATAATAAAGCCCATTAAACATCCAAAACAGATAATATAATAGCATGGAACAATCAAAAATTATAGATACGTTGGAGACGTAACAGCCGCCCATGGTGTGGCTCCATCGACGGCTTGGTACAACCCAGCCTCAACATCAATAATTGAAGACCCTCGCGAGGGGCCAAGCCTCGCGAGGCAAACGACACCAAGACCTCCAAGGGGATCGGCCCCCTCAGGCTGGCTCCCGAGGAGTGGAGATTTCTATGCAAGGCTCACCTCGCGAGGTTCGGCTGACGTGAGCCATGACAACCAAGGCCAGGCGGGCGCCAGGCAGGCGCCTACGGGTGCAGAGTACCAGTTTCCTCTTTGGTGCAAAGGAGGCAAGCAGCAGGCGCAGAGTCCTGAGGAATCAACCAAAGGTTTCCATTCTGGCGCAATAAGACAAACACCGCTAGGACGGCAGGATGGAGGTCACCACCGATCCCACCGCAGCGTCACAACCAGCGGCTTTTGCAGGCGAAGACCACTTTAGTCAGGATAGGGCGTACTTGTTGTTTCATTTCAAATCTAGCCATTGTGGAATCCCTTCTCGCCTACATTTGGGAAGAGGACCAAGGCCACTATAAATAGGACCTAGCCACCACCAATAGAGGAGAAGGTCGAGAGAGTCCATTCCACCATCACCACCTCACCAGCTCACTTGATCTCAAGAACACGCCTCCTGAGGCTGTTCTCCACTGTACTAGTTCCTCCTCAGCCCCTCGAGGCAAATCCACCACAAAGCAGGAGTAGGGTTTTACACCGTAAGGTGGCCCAAACCTGGGTAAACTGTTGTGTCTTCCTTTCCCTTTGACCTCGACGCGATAAGCTGTGAGGTTAGCGAGTAGGCAGGTTGGGCTTGTTGAGATCTCCGCACGCACCCTAGAGTTCGAACCTCTCAAGGGTTTGCGGAACCCGAAATCCGACAGACACGACACACAATAATTGTGACACTCCGAAGTCAAATTCCACATTAATGTATTCACATTCAGAGGGTAAGTCTTCATTAATTGAAGATATACGTTACTTTGTGTGTTGCACATCTAAGTCATCAACATGCATAAGCGTTAGGATGTGTGTCCATTCACCGGACATTCGAGGATTCTAAGATATTTAGCTCACTTCGTAGCTTGCAAAACCTTTTCTCATCCAAGGGCTTTGTGAAGATATCTGCCAATTGCTCTTCGGTGTTGACGTGAATGATATCAATGTCTTCTTTCATGACATGATCTCTAAGAAAGTGATGACGAATCTCAATGTGCTTTGTCTTCGAGTGTTGAACTGGATTGTTGGCAATCTTGATAGTGCTTTCATTGTCCAGAAGAGTGGCACATGCTTGAAGTTGATGCCATAGTCCTTGAGAATTTGCTTCATCTAGAGAAGCTAAGCACAGCAAGATCCAGTAGCAATGTATTCAGATTCAGCAGTGGAGAGAGATACACAGTTCTGCTTCTTTGAAGACCAACAGACAAGAGATTGTCCAAGAAAGTGACTGTGCCTGATGTAGACATGCCATCAACCTTGTCACCGGCATAATCAGCATCTGAGAATCCAACTAGATCAAAGGTTGAGCCCTTTGGATACCATAATCCTAGTGTTGGGGTGTGAGCCAAATATCAAAGAATTCACTTCACGGTGAGGTGATACGATTCCTTTGGTGCTGCTTGGAATCGGGCACACATGCAAAGGCTAAGCATAATATCTGGCCTAGATGCACATAAGTACAATAATGAACCAATCATGGTGCGGTATACCTTTTGATCGAACTCTGTACCATTGTCGTTAGGGCCTAAATGGCTTTTGGTTGGCATTGGCGTTGTGAACTCTTTGCAGTCTTGCATTCCAAACTTCTTCAGGCAGTCTTTGAGGTATTTCTCTTGTGATATGAAGATGCCATTTTGCTATTTACGGATTTGAAGACCAAGAAAGAACTTCAGCTCTCCCATCATGGACATCTATTGCTCTTGCATCATGTGTCCAAACTCATCACTTTATTACTTATCAGTGCAGCCGAAGATAATGTCATCCACATATATTTGGCACACAAACAGTTCACCATCATATGTCTTCGTGAAGAGAGTGGGATCTAGAGAACTAGGTTTGGAGCCTTTGCCCTTCAGGAAGTCTTTGAGTGTGTTATCCCAAGCATGAGGTGCTTGTTTGAGGCCATACAGTGCCTTGTTGAGCTTGTATACCATATCAGGATGCTTTGGATCTTCAAAACCAGGTGGTTGAGCAACATACACTTCTTCTTCAATTTTGCCATTGATGAAGGCACTCTACATATCCATTTGGTACAGAAGAATGTTGTTGTGGTTGGCATAGGCTAGCGGTATATGAATTGCTTCAAGCCTAGCCACATGAGCAAATGTTTCATAAAAGTCAATTCCTTCCACTTGTGTGTAACCTTGAGCAATGAGGCGAGCTTGGTTCTAACAACTTGTCCATGTTCATCTTGCTTGTTGCGATAGATTCATTTGGTGCCAATGATATTGTGCTTGCGAGGATCAGGACGTTTCACAAGCTCCCAGTCATTGTTTAGCTCAAACTATTGAAGGTCTTCTTGCATAGCTTAAATCCATTTAGGTTCCATGAAGGCTTCATCAATTTTCTTGGGTTCAGATATAGAGACAAAGGCAAAGCATCCGCAAAAGTTTGCTAGTTGCGTAGCTCTTGATTAAGAGGACATGCTGCATTGATGTTATCAATGATCTTCTCATTTGGAATTCATTTGCAACCCGAGGATGAACTGGACGAAGATGTTGTTCAGGCTGACTGTTGTTGTCATCTTCAACATTGGCTTCAGGCTGAGCATTGTCTTCAAGTTGATTAGGTGCAGAAATGATGATCTCATCTTCAGCTTGTTCCTCGGTGGGTATGATTTCTCCAGTGCCCATTAGCCTGATAGCTTCACTTGGTGTAGCTTCATATAGCACATTTGATAGGTGCTCTCTTTGCGAGCCGTTAGTCTCATCGAACCGCACATCTACAGTTTCAACCACTTTATAGTGAAAGTTTGAAGACCTTGTAGGTGTGTGAATCCTTTCCGTAACCAAGCATAAAACCTTCATGCGCTTTTGGTGCAAATTTAGAAGTGTGATGTGGATCCTTGATCTAGCACCTAGAACCAAAGACTTTGAAGTAACTGATGTTTGGCTTCTTACCAGTCAGAAGTTCATATGATGTCTTCTTGAAGAACTTGTGAAGATAAACTCTATTGATGATGTGGCATGCAGTATCAATGGCTTCGGGCAAAAAAATTCTTGGAATCTTGTATTCATCGAGCATCGTGTGTGCCATCTCTATGAGCGTTCTATTCTTGCGGTCCATGATGCCATTCTGCTGAGGTGCGTATGGAGCAGAGAACTCATGTGTGATACCCAATGTATCAAAATAAATGTCGAGGCCGGCGTTCTTGAACTCAGTGCCATTGTCACTCCGGATGTGCTTGATCTTGATGCCATAATTTGTCATGGCTCGATTTGTGAAGCGCCTGGAGACATCCTGCACCCCAGTCTTATAGAGAATTATGTGCACCCAAGTGTATCTCAGATAATCATCAACAATAACGAAGCCATAGAGATGTGCAGTAGTAGTAAGGGTAGAGTAGTGAGTATAGCCAAATAAGTCCATGTGAAGCAACTCGAATGGACGTGATGTAGTCATGATTGTCTTCGATGGATGTTTGGCTCTAGTCATCTTCTCAGCTTCACAAGCACCACATAGATGATCTTGCTTGAACTTGCCACCCTCGATGCCGATGATGTGCTTCTTCTTCATGGGAGTGTGTAAGTTCCTCATGCCCGCATGTCCTAGCCGTAGATGCTAGAGCCAGCACTCTGAAGCTTTTTCTAGAAGACATATGGCAAGCTATGGTCCTGTTGAGAAATCTACCATATACAGATCACCTCTTCGATAGCCTTCGAAGACTAAAGATTTGTCATATTCCATTAGCACAAGACAACGATATTTTCCAAATATCACAATCATATTCGGATCACAGAGCATTGAGATAGACATTAAGTTGTATCCAAGGGATTCAACAAGCATAACTTTATCCATGTGTTGATCCTTTGAGATAGCAATTCTACCTAGACCCAATACCTTGCTTTTACCAATGTCAGCGAATGTGATGTGGCTTTTAGTAGATGGACGTAAGGTTGAATCCATGAGAAGACTTCGATCACCAGTCATGTGGTTAGTGCAGCCGCTGTCCATGATCCATTCAGTGGCTTTCGGAGTCGTACCCTACAGTGCAGTTAGCGGGATAGGCTTCACCAAGAGTATTGTGAAGCAGAAACATGTAGCGAACAAGCATATTATCAAAGTTGAGATTCCGGTTGGGCATGATACGATGCTCGTCAATAAACCCTGGGATGAAATACATGGTAAGACCATTATGGCACTTTATCTTGCGTCCCACAAGATGTTTTAGGTCCCCAACATTGGCGTCAAAAGTCTTTGATTTTCGGCTGGAGACCTTTTCCTGCAAGAGAAGTTAATTCTTCTTAACCACACACTTAGAAGCAATAAGTCTAAGTGCAACATCTGAGAACTTTGGCTTGGGAGCCCTAGAAAATAGCTTTGCAGGAGGATAATAATACTCATATGAATATGCAGAAAAAATCTTAGTTTTGTGAACATAGCGGTTAGAAGAAACACGCTCATACTCATGGGTGTGATGATGGTTTTCCTACAAAACATTGGTGTTAGGGTGACCATGTGTGGTCCTCTGTCTGTATGAAGCCTTTGGGACATATGAAGCCTTTGGTTTGAGGTTTGTCTTCTTCCCTGGTGGTGTCATGACGACATTCACGAGAAGCTTCTCAAGACAACTTTTGGGCACCCAGATCATTTTCAAGGGTGGCCCATTCCTGCAGTTAGTACCAATATATCTAGCAAACACTTCATGATACGTCTCCAATGTATCTATAATTTTTTATGTATTCATGGCATGTTTATAATATTTTTACATGCTTTTGGTATGATTTGGTTAGAACTAACCCAGACTAACGTTGTTTTCAGCAGAACTATCGTGGTGTTGTTTTTGTGCGGAAATAAAAGTTCTCCGAATGCGCTGAAAATCAACAGAGATTTATTCTGGAAAATATAAAAATACTGGAACAAAAACTTATCGGAGAGGAGTCCCATGGGGCCCACGAGGGTGGGGGGCACGCCCCTATGCCTCGTGGACTCCTCGTGGGTCCCCCTAACTTGTTCTCGATGCCAAACCCTCCTATAAATGCCCAAACTTCCAGAAAGAAACCTAGATCGGGGGTTCCACCGCCGCAAGCCTCTGTAGCCACCAAAAACTTCTCAGGAGCCCGTTTCGGCACCCTGCCGGAGGGGGGATCCATCACCGGTGGCCATCTTCATCATCCCGGCGCTCTCAATAATGAGGAGGGAGTAGTTCACCCTCGGGGCTGAGGGTATGTACGAGTAGCGATGTGTTTGAACTCTCTCTCTCGTGTTCTTGATATTGCACGATCTTGATGTACCGCGAGCTTTGCTATTATAGTTGGATCTTATGATGTTTCTCCCCCTCTACCTCTGGTAATGGATTGAGTTTTCCCTTTGAAGTTATCTTATCGAATTGAGTCTTTAAGGATTTGAGAACACTTGATGTATGTCTTGCGTGGGATACCCATGGTGAAAATGGGGTATTATATTGATTCACGTGATGTATGTTTTGGTGATCAACTTGCGGGTTCCGTGACCTTGTGAACTTATGCATAGGGGTTGGCACACATTTTCGTCTTGACTCTCTGGTAGAAACTTTGGGGCACTCTTTGAAGTTCTTTGTGTTGGTTGAATAGATGAATCTAAGATTGTGTGATGCATATCATATAATCATACCCGCGGATACTTGAGGTGACATTTGAGTATCTAGGTGACATTACGGTTTTGGTTGATTTGTGTCTTAAGGTGTTATTTTACTACGAACTCTAGGGCTGTTTGTGACACTTATAGGAATAGCCCAATGGATTGATCGGAAAGAATAACTTTGAGGTGGTTTCGTACCCTACAATAATCTCTTCGTTTGTTCTCTGCTATTAGTGACTTTGGAGTGACTCTTTGTTGCATGTTGAGGGATAGTGTTGTTGAGAGAACTTGCACTAGTGAAAGTATGAACCCTAGGCCTTGTTTCGAAGTATTGCAATACCGTTTACACTCACTTTTACTACTTGCTACCTTGCTCTTTTTATTTCAGATTACAAAAACCTATATCTACCATCCATATTGCACTTGTATCACCATCTCTTCACCGAACTAGTGCACCTATAGAATTTACCATTGTATTGGGTGTGTTGGGGACACAAGAGACTCTTTGTTATTTGGTTGCAGGGTTGTTTGAGAGAGACCATCTTCATCCTACACCTCCCACGGATTGATAAACCTTAGGTCATCCACTTGAGGGAAATTTGCTATTGTCCTACAAACCTCCGCACTTGGAGGCCCAACAACGTCTACAAGAAGAAGGTTGTGTAGTAGACATCAAGCTCTTTTCTGGCGTCGTTGCCGGTTAAGTTAGTGCTTGAAGTTATATCTTTAGATCTTGCAATTGAATCTTTTAGTTTCTTGTTTTATCACTAGTTTAGTATATAAAGGAAAACTACAAAAAAATGATGGAAAGGAAAATTGTGCTTAAGTGCTAGAAGAAGAAATCTATAAAATGTTTGGCACTAAATTTTTGAGCGATGAGCATGATTTCAATGTTGTTAGTATGAATTCCTTGAATATCCATGATGCTAATGATATGCAAAGCCACAAGCTTGGGGATGCTATGTTTGATGAAGATGATATTTTTTGTCCCCCAAGTTTTGATGAGCAAATTTATTATGATGATAGCATACCTCATATTTATGATGATTATATTGATGAAAGTGGGTTTGGAAGAGTGTCAACTTTAGGAAGTAATGATCCCACTATTTTGGAGGATGTTGAATCTTATAATATTTATGAAAGTGGATTTGGAGAGGTCATGACTTTATTTAGTGATGAATCCACTATCTCGGAAGAGGTCCCAATTGATTATGAGAACAAAGTTGCTATCTATGATGATTATTGTGATGACATGTATGCTATAAAGAATAATCATAACCATGAAACTTGTCATCATGATTTTAATTTTCAATTGAATTATGCCTCACATGATAGTTATTTTGTTGAGTTTGCTCCCACTACTATTCACGAGAATAATTTGCTTATGTGGAGAGCAGTAAATTTTCTATGCTTGTAGATCATGAAAAGAATGCTTTATGTGAAAGTTATATTGTTGAATTCATTCATGATGCTACTGAAAATTATTATGATGGAGGAATATATGCTTGTTGGAATTTCAATAATATCAAGTTTCCTCCCTATGTGTTGAAAATCTTGAAGTCATGCTTGTTTTGCTTCCCTAAGCTAGTTGATTCTTGTTCCCATAAGTTGTTTGCTCACAAAATCCCTATGCATAGGAAGTGGGTTAGACTTAAATGTGCTAGTCATATTCTTTATGATGCTCTCTTTGTGTTTCAATTCTTATCTTTTATGTGAGCATCATTAAAATCATCATGCCTAGCTAAAAAGGAATTTAAGAAAAGCGCTTGTTGGGAGACAACCCAATATTTACCCTTAGTGTTTTTGTGTGTCCGCATGATTAAGATACTGTAGTAATCATGTTTGATAGCTTTTGTTTTAATAAAGTGCCAAGTAGATCCTTTGGGAAGACTTTGGGCTCACGAGAATACTGTAGTTAATGTGATCTTGCTGTAAAAAAACATAAACTTTGCACTCACGAGAATAATTTTCATTTTTAACAAAACAGTGATTTTAAGTTCATTATTTTTGAAGATGATTAGTATACAAATTCTTCACGTCCACCAATTTATTTCAGAATTTTTGGAGTTACATAAGTATTCGGGAGTTACTGATTACTACAGACTGTTCTGTTTTTTTGACAGATTCTGTTTTTTATGTGTTGTTTGCTTATTTTGATGAATCTATGAGTAGTATCGGAGGGTATGGACCCTGGGGAAGTTGGAATACAGTATATATTACACCAATATGAATTTATAATGAGTTCATAACAGTACCAAATGTGGTGATTTATTTTCTTTTACTAACGGAGCTTATGAGATTTTCTGTTGAGTTTTGTGTTGTGAAGTTTTCAAGTTTTGGGTAAAAATTCGATGGACTATGGAATAAGAAGTGGAAAAGGCCTAAGCTTGGGGATGCCCAAGGAACCCCAAGGTAATATTCAAGTACAACCAAGATCCTAAGCTTGGGGATGCCCCGAAGGCATCCCCTCTTTCGTCTCCGTTCATCGGTAACTTTACTTGGAGCTATATTTTTATTCACCACATGATATGTGTTTTGCTTGGAGTGTCGGTTTGGCTTGCTGTTTGAATAAAATACCAAGGTCTGAAATTGTTAAATGTTAGAGAGTCTTCACATAGTTTCATAATTATTCGACTACTCATTGATCTTCACTTATATCTTTCGGAGTAGTTGTCGTTTGCTCTAGTGCTTCACTTATATCTTTTTAGAGCACGGTCGTGGTTTTATTTTGAAGAAATAGATGAACTCTCATGCTTCACTTATATTATTTTGAGAGTCTTTTAGAATATCATGGTAATTTTCTTTGGTTATTAATTTTGTCCTGATATGATGGGCATCCAAGAGGGATATAATAAAAACTTTCATATGAAGTGCGATGAATACTATGAGAAGTTTGATTCTTTATGATTGTTTTGAGATATGAAGATGGTGATATTAAAGTCATGCTAGTGCAGTAGTTGTGAATTTTAGAGATACTTGTGTTAAAGTTTGTGATTCCCGTAGCATGCATGTATGGTGAACCATTATGTGATGTGATGAAGTTGGAGCATGAGGTATTTTTTGATTGTCATCCTTTGTGTGGAGGTCAGGATCTCGCGATGGTTAACTCCTACCAACCCTTCCTCTAGGAGCATGCATGTAGTACTTTGTTTTGATCACTTGTAGATTTTTGCAATAAGTATGTAAGTTCTTTATGACTAATGTTGAGTCCATGGATTATACGCACTCTCACCCTTCCACCATTGCTAGCCTCTCTTGTGTCGCGCAACTTCCGCCGGTACCATAAACCCACCATTACCTTCCTCAAAAAAGCCACCATACCTACCTACTATGGCATTTCCATAGCCATTCCGAGATATATTGCCATGCAACTTTCCACCGTTCCATTTATTATGACACGCTTCATCATTGTCATATTGCTTTGCATGATCATGTAGCCGACATCTTATTTGTGGCAAAGCCACCCTTCATAATTCTTTCATACATGTCACTCTTGAATCATTGCACATCCCGGTACACCGCCGAAGGCATTCACATAGAGTCATATTTTGTTCTAAGCATTGAGTTGTAATTCTTGAGTTGTAAGTAAATAAAAGTGTGATGATCTTCATTATTAGAGCATTGTCCCAGTGAGGAAAGGATGCTGGAGACTATGATCCCCCCACAAGTCGGGATGAGACTCCGGACAAAAGAATGAAAAAATAAAAATAAAAGAGGCCATACAAAAAGAGAAGGCCCGAAAAAACAAAAAAGGAAAAAAAACAAAAAAATGAGAGAAAAAGAGAGAAGGGGCAATGCTACTATCCTTTTACCACACTTCTGCTTCAAAGTAGCACCATGATCTTCATGATAGAGAGTCTCCTATGTTTTCACTTTCATATACCAGTGGGAATTTTTCATTATAGAACTTGGCTTGTATATTCCAATGATGGGCTTCCTCAAAATTCCCTAGGTCTTCGTGAGCAAGCGAGTTGGATGCACACCCACTTAGTTTCTTTTTGAGCTTTCATACACTTATAGCTCTAGTGCATCCATTGCATGTCAATCCCTACTCACTCACATTTATATCTATTGATGGGCATCTCCATAGCCCGTTGATACGCCTAGTTGATGTGAGACTATCTCCCTCTTTTTGTCTTCTCCACAACCACCATTCTATTCCACCTATAGTTCTATATCCATGGCTCACGCTCATGTATTGTGTGAAAGTTGAAAAAGTTTGAAAATACTAAGTATGAAACAATTGTTTGGCTGAAACCGGGGTTGTGCATAATTTAAATATTTTGTGTGATGAAGATAGAGCATAGCCATACTATATGATTTTGTAGGGATAGCTTTCTTTGGCCATGTTATTTTGAGAAGACATGATTGCTTTATTAGTGTGCTTGAAGTATTATTATTTTTATGTCAATATTAAACTTTTGTTTTGAATCATATGGATCTGAATATTCTTGCCACAAAAAAGAAAGATTACGTTGATAAATATGTTAGGTAGCATTCCACATAAAAAATTATGTTTTTCTCATTTACCTACCCAAGGACGAGCAGGAATTAAGCTTGGGGATGCTGATACGTCTCCAATGTATCTATAATTTTTTATGCATTCGTGCCATGTTTATAATATTTTTACATGCTTTTGGTATGATTTGGTTAGAACTAACCAGGACTGACGCTATTTTCAGCAGAACTACCGTGGTGTTGTTTTTGTGCAGCAATAAAAGTTCTCGAAATGCACTGAAAATCAACGGAGATTTTTTCTGGAAAATATAAAAAATACTGGAACAAAAAAGTTATCGGAGAGGAGTCCCGTGGGGCCCATGAGGGTGGGGGGGCGCCCACCCCGCTAGGGTGCTCCCCTGTGCCTCGTGGACTCCTTGTGGGTCCCCCTAACTTGTTCTCGACGCCAAACCCTCCTATTAATACCGAAACTTCCGGAAAGAAACCTAGATCGGGAGTTCCGCTGCCGCAAACCTCTGTAACCACCAAAAATCTCTCGGGGGCCCATTCCGACACCCTGCTGGAGGAGGGATCCATCACCGGCGGCCATCTTCATCATCCCGGCGCTCTCCATGACGAGGAGGGAGTAGTTCACCCTCGGGGCTAAGGGTATGTACCAGTAGCTATGTGTTTGATCTATATATCTCTCTCGTGTTCTTGATATGGCACGATCTTGATGTACCACGAGCTTTGCTATTATAGTTAGATCTTATGATGTTTCTCCCCCTCTACATCTTGTAATGGATTGAGTTTTCTCTTTGAAGTTATCTTATCAAATTGAGTCTTTAAGGATTTGAGAACACTTGATGTACGTCTTGCGTGGGATACCCGTGGTGACAATGGGGTATTCTATTGATTCACTTGATGTATGTTTTGGTGATCAACTTGCGGGTTCCGTGACATTGTGAACTAATGCATAGGGGTTGGCACACATTTTCGTCTTGACTCTCCGGTAGAAACTTTGGGGCACTCTTTGAAGTTCTTTGTGTTGGTTGAATAGATGAATCTAAGATTGTGTGATGCATATCGTATAATCATACCCGCGGATACTTGAGGTGAAATTAGGGTTTTGGTTGATCTGTGTCTTAAGGTGTTATTTTACTATGAACTCTAGGGTTGTTTGCGACACTTATAGGAAGAGCCCAATGGATTGATCGGAAAGAATAACTTTGAGGTGATTTCGTACCCTACAATAATCTCTTCGTTTGTTCTCCGCTATTAGTGAATTTGGAGTGACTCTTTGTTGCATGTTGAGGGATAGTTATATGATCTAATTATGTTATTATTGTTGAGAGAACTTGCACTAGTGAAAGTATGAACCCTAGGCCATGTTTCGAAGCATGGCAATACCGTTTACGCTCACTTTTACCACTTGCTACCTTGCTGTTTTTATAATTTCAGATTACAAAAACCTATATCTACCATCCATATTGCACTTGTATCACCATCTCTTCACCGAACTAGTGCACCTATACAATTTACCATTGTATTGGGTGTGTTGGGGACACAATAGACTCTTTGTTGTTTGGTTGCAGGGTTGTTTGAGAAATACCATCTTCGTCCTACGCCTCCCACAGATTGATAAACCTTAGGTCATCCACTTGAGGGAATTTTCTACTGTCCTACAAAACTCTACACTTGGAGGCCCAACAACGCCTACAAGAAGGAGGTTGTGTAGTAGACATCACTTCACCATTCAGATTCTTAAACAGTTTATAATTGGCGTCAAAGGATACATCAATGACAACAGGGTTAGCACAAGTGAAGCGAGAAAGTGGATGGGTCCACTGAAGGATCTTTGCAGCAACCCAGGTGGTTTTGGGGTACTGCTTAGGTGTCCAGTAAGAACCATCAACATTCATCTTCCTCTCAAACCCAACACCCTCTTTTCTAGGGTGTCTGATGCCCTTTGAGGCTTTTTGATAACACGCAAGTATACGAAATAGTTGTAGCCTCTTTCGATAAGTAAGAGTGTCGAACCCAACGAGGATCTAAAGGTAGAACAAATACTCTCTCAAGTCCTATCGGCCACTGATACGACTCTACGCACGCTTGACGTTCGCTTTACCTAGAACAAGTATGAAACTAGAAGTACTTTATAGGTGTGAAAGGATAGACTTGCAAGATAATAAAGAACGCGTAAATAAAAAGTAGGGGCTGTTTAAATAAAGATGCAATAAAGTAAATGTAACGAGTGTGAAAAGTGGTGGTAGGAGTTGTGAAATTGTCCTAAGCAATTGACTACGTTACTAGACCGGTAATCACTATTGCAATTCTATTTGAGGGAGAGGCATAAGGTAACATACTTTCTCTACTTGGATCATATATGCACTTATGATTGGAACTCTAGCAAGCATCCGCAAATACTAAAGATTCATTAAGGTAAAACCCAACCATAGCATTAAAGTATCAAGTCCCCTTTATCCCATACGCAAACAACCGACTTACTCGGGTCTGTGCTTCTGTCACTCACGCCACCCACCATAAGCAAATCAAAAACATATTGCAAACCCTACAGCGGGAATCCCTCACGCTTGCACGACATGGAGGGCACAATAGGACAGCACAAATAATAAAACATGCAACTCAAACCAATCATAGCAATTCATCAATCACCGATAGAACAACGAGAATCTACTCAGACATCATAGGGTGGCAACACATCATTGGAAAATAATATGAAGCATAAAGCACCATGTTCAAGTAGAGGGTACAGCAGGTTGCGGGAGAGTGGACCTCTGAATATAGATGGGGGAAGGTGATGGAGATGTTGGTGAAGATGATGGAGGTGTTGGTGAAGATCGCGGTGATGATGATGGCCCCCGGCGGCGTTCCAGTGCCATCGGAAGCAAGGGGGAGAGAGCCCCCCTTATTCTTCTTCTTCCTTGACCACCTCCCTAGATGGGAGAAGGGTTTCCCCTCTGGTCCTTGGCTCCCATGGCGTGGGAGGGGCGAGAGCCCCTCCAAGATTGGATCTATCTCTCTGTTTCTGCGTTCTCAGATTCTACCCCTTCACCGTTTCTTTAATATCCGGAGATCCGTAACTCCGATTGGGGTGAATCTTTCACCCAGATTTTTCTCGTAAAATTAGCTTTCCTGCGGCAAAAGAAGAGCGTCAACCGCCTTACGAGTGGCCCACAAGGGTGGGGGGGCGCCCACTTTAAGTGGGCGTGGGCCCCTATCTCGTGGCCACCTCGGGTATCGTATCGCGTTGATTCTTCCTCCCAAAAATCACAAATATTCCAAAATAATTCTTTGTCCATTTTTATCCCGTTTTGACTCTATTTGATATGGGGTTTCTGTGAAACATAAAACATGCAACAGACAGGAACTGGCACTGGGCACTGGATCAATATGTTAGTCCCAAAAAATAGTATAAAAAGTTTCCAAAAGTATATCAAAGTTGAATAATATTGGCATGGAATAATCAAAAGTTATAGATACGACGGAGACGTATCAGCATCCCCAAGCTTAATTCCTACTTGTCCTCGAGTAGGTAAATGATAAAAAAGATAATTTTTGATGTGGAATGCTACCTAGCATAATCTTGATCATATGTCTAATCATGGCATGAATATTAAGACACGAGTGATTCAAAGCAATAGTCTATCATTTGACATAAAAACAATAATACTTAGGGCATCCCAAAAAACAATCATGTCTTTCAAAACATCAATGCTTCAGAATGTTATCCCTACAAAATCATATAGTCTGGTATGCTCCCTTTTCTTAACACAAGGTACCCCTCATGCCTATCCCGGTGTCAGCCAACCAATTGTTTCATACTTTAGTATTCTCAAACTTTTTCAATTCTCACACAATACATGAGCGTGAGCCATGGATATAACACTATGGGTGGAATAGAATATGGTGATGGAGGTTATGTGGAGAATACAAAAAGGGAGAAAGTCTCACATCAACGCGGCTAATCAACGGGCTATGGAGATGCCCATCAATTGATGTCAATGTGAGGAGTAGGGATTGTCGTGCAACGGATGTACTAAGAGCTATAAATGTATGAAGGCTCAACAAAAGAAACTAAGTGGGTATGCGTCCAACTTGCTTGCTCATGAAGACCTAGGGCATTTGAGGAAGCCCATCGTTGGAATATACAAGCCAAGTTCTATAATAAAAATTCCCACTAGTATATGAAAGTGACAATATCGGAGACTCTCTATATGAAGAACATGGTGCTACTCTGAAGCACAAGTGTGGTAAAAGGATAGTAACATTGCCCCTTTTCTTTGGGGGGGGGCAGGCTTCTTTGGCCCCCTTTTTTATTTAGGCTTCTTTGGCCTCTCTTTTTTATGGGGCAATGCTCTATGATGATGATCATCACACTTTATTTACTTACAACTCAATATTACAACTCGATACTAGAACAAAGATATGACTCTATATGAATGCCTCCGGCGGTGTACCAGGAGGTGCAATGATCTAGCATAGCAAAGATATCAAAAAATGGACAAGCCATGAAAACATCATGCTAGCTATCTTACGATCATGCAAGGCAATATGACAATGAATGCTCAAGTAATGTATATGATGATGATGCAAGTTGCATGGCAATATATCTCGGAATGGCTATGGAAATGCCATGATAGGTAGGTATGGTGGCTGTTTTGAGGAAGATATAAGGAGGCTTATGTGTGATAGAGCGTATCGTATCACGGGGTTTGGATGCACCGGTGAAGTTTGCACCAACTCTCGAGGTGAGAAAGGGCAATGCACGGTACCGAAGAGGCTAGCAATGATGGAAGGGTGAGAGTGCGTATAATCCATGGGCTCACATTAGTCATAAAGAACTCATATACTTATTGCAAAAGTTTATTAGCCCTCGAAGCAAAGTACTACTATGCATGCCCCTAGGGGGATAGATTGGTAGGAAAATACCATCGCTCGTCCCCGACCGCCACTCATAAGGAAGACAATCAAAGAAACACCCCATGCTTCAAACTTGTCACACAACGGTTACCATACGTGCATGCTACGGGACTTGCAAACCTCAACACAAGTGTTTCTACAATCCACAACTACACACTAGCATGATTCTAATATCACCATCTTTATATCGCAAAACTATTGCAAGGAATCAAAACATATCATATTCAGCGATCTACAAGTTTATGTAGGATTTTATGACTAACCATGTGAATGACCAATTCCTGTCATCTCTCTAAATAGATATAAGTGAAGCAAGAGAGTTTAATTCTTTCTGAAAAAGATATGCCCACTCTCTAACAAATATAAGTGAAGCAAAAGAGCATTCTACAAATGGCGGTTTTCTATGTGAAGAGAAACATGCAATCCAAACTTCAAAAGATATAAGTGAAGCACATGAAGCAATCTATAAAGCCATACTCAAAAGATTTAAGTGAAGTGCAAAGAGCATTCTATAAATGAACCAAGGACTATCTCATACCAGCATGGTGCATAAAAGAAAATTAAAAACTAAATGCAAAAGACGCTCCAAGACTTGCACATATCGCATGAACGAAACGAATCCGAAAACATACCGATACTTGTTGAAGAAAGAGGGGATGCCTTCCGGGGCATCCCCAAGCTTAGACGCTTGAGTCTCCTTGAATATTTACTTGGGGTGCCTTGGGCATCCCCAAGCTTGAGCTCTTGCCTCTCTTCCTTTTCCTCATATCGAGACCTCGATCAAACACTTCATCCACACAAAACTTCAACAGAAAACTCAGTAAGATCCGTTAGTATAATAAAGCAAATCACTACTCTAGGTACTGTTGCAAACCAATTCATATTTTGTTTTTGCATTATAGCTATTGTAATATAACTTTTCCATGGCTTAATCCACTGATATAAATTGATAGTTTCATCAAAACAAGCAAACTATGCATCAAAAACATAATCTTTCAAAAACAGAACAGTCTGTAGCAATATGAATAGTCTGCGGCAAAAGAAGAGCGTCAACCTCCTTATGAGTGGCCCACGAGCATGGGGGGCGCGCCCACTTTAAGTGGGCATGGGCCCCTATCTCGTGTCCACCTCGGGCATCATATCGTGTTGATTCTTCCTCCCAAAAATCACAAGTATTCCAAAATAATTCTCCGTCCATTTTTATCCCGTTTGGACTCCGTTTGATATGGGGTTTATGTGAAATATACAACATGCAACAGACAGGAACTGGCACTGGGCACTGGATCAATATGTTAGTCCCAAAAAATAGTATAAAAATTTGCCAAAAGTATATGAAAGTTGAATAATATTGGCACGAAACAATAAAAAAATATAGATACGACGGAGACGTATCACTTTTGTGCATGCCCGTTTCAAGCAATGTCTTCAACCTAGCATTCTCATCAGCAATAGTGGTGGCATCCTCAATAGAGGGGTTAGTTACCACATCAGCATTTGAAGATATTGCAAAATTAGAGGCAGTAGAACATTCAGCAACAGAGACAGCATTATCACGCTCAAGACATTTTAAACAAGGTGGAACAAATTCTTCCTGAGCGAAAATGATCTGTTGAGCGAGTAGTGAATCGATCTGTTTTTGAAGATCTTCATGAGACGCTCTCAGTTTCTCAAGATCTTGCATCCTTTGAAGATAATCGTAGGAAAGCTTCTCATGAGAGGCTGGGAGAGTTTAATGATGACTCTCAAGTTCCTCGTACTTAACACGAAGATTTTTAATGTCTTCAATTAAGGACTGAGATCGATTCATTTCCATGTTCAACGGGTCATCGCTTTTGTCTGGCAGCATTTGAATTGTTCCATAGCAGTTTGTCGTTCAGTTGCAATTTTAGCAAGTGTCTTATAGGTAGGTTTGAATTCACATTCAGAGTCATCTTCACTGGAGGTTTGGAAGTAAGCATCACGTGAGTTTACCTTGGCACCTCGTGCCATGAAGCAGTAGGTGGGAGCAGAGTCATCCTCATCATCAGCTTCAGCTTCGGCGGTGTGACCATTGTCTTTAGTGTTGAAGATGGACTTGGCGGCAAATGCCGAAGCCAGAGCCATGCTTGCCACACTTGAATCAGGCTCCTCCTGAGACTCCACCTCCGCCTCCTCAAAAGCAGACTCCTCCTCTGAGTCCATCTCCTTGCCAATAAATACACGAGCCTTGCTTGATGATGTCTTCTTGTGAGACGAAGACTTTGAAGAAGACTTTGACTATTTCTTCTTCTTCTTCTTGTCATCAGAATCATATCCCTTGTTCTTCTTCTTCTTCTTTGATTCCTTGTCCCATTGAGGACACTCAGAGATGTAGTGGCATGTCTTCTTGCATTTGTGGCATGTTCTCTTCTTGTAGTCATGAGATGAAGCCTCATCGTTCTTTGAGCTGGATCTTGAAGACTTGCTGAAGCGATTCTTCTTGGAGAACTTCTGGAACTTCCTCACACAAAGCATTTAATCATGCACAACCCCGATGACAAGCCAAGCAATTGTTTCATACTTTAATAATCTCAAACTCTTTCAACTTTCACGCAATACATGAGCGTGAGCGATGGACATAACACTATATGTGGAATAGAATGGTGGTTGTGGAGAAGACAAAAAAGGAGAAGATAGTCTCACGTCAACTAGGCGTATCAACGGGCTATGGAGATGCCCATTAATAGATATCAATGTGAGTGAGTAGGGATTGCCATGCAACGGATGCACTAGAGCTATAAATATATGAAAGCTCAACAAAAGAAACTAAGTGGGTGTGCATCCAACTCGCTTGCTCACGAAGACCTAGGGCATTTTGAGGAAGCCCATCATTGGAATATACAAGCCAAGTTATATAATGAAAAATTCCCACTAGTATATGAAAGTGACAACATATGAGACTCTCTATCATGAAGATCATGGTGCTATTTTGAAGCACAAGTGTGGAAAAAGAGATAGTAGCATTGTCCCTTCTCTCTTTTTCTCTCATTTTATTTTTTTTTCTCTTTTTTTCTTTTATTTTTTTTTCTTTGGCCTTCTTTTTTTTCTTTTGGCCTTTCTCTTTTTTTTTCTCTATTTTTTTGTAAAGTCTGAAATCTCATCCCGACTTGTGGGGGAATCATAGTCTTCATCATCCTTTCCTCACTAGGACAATGCTCTAATAATGAAGATCATCACACTTTTATGGATTTACAACTCAAGAATTACAACTCAAAGCTAGAACAAGATATGACTCTATATGAATGCCTCCGGCGGTGTACCAGGATATGCAATGAATCAAGAGCGACATGTATGAAAATTATGAAGGTGGCCTTGCCACAAATACAATGTCAACTACATGATCATGCAAAGAGCAATATGACAAAAGTAATGTGTGTCATATGAATGGAACGGTGGAAAGTTGCATGGCAATATATCTCGGAATGGCTATGGAAATGCCATAATAGGTAGGTATGGTAGCTTTTTTGAGGAAGGTATATGGTGGGTGTATGGTACCGGCAAAAGTTGCCTGGCACAAGAGAGGCTAGCAATGGTGGAAAGGTGAGGTGCGTATAATCCATGGACTCAACATTAGTCAACAGAACTCATGTACTTGTTGCAAAAATCTAGAAGTCATCAAAAACCAAAGCACTACGCGCATGCTCCTAGGGGGATAGATTGGTAGGAAAAGACCATCGCTCGTCCCCGGCCGCCACTCATAAGGAAGACACTCAATAAATAAAATTGTGCTCTAACTTCATCACAAAGCGGTTCACCATACGTGCATGCTACGGGAATCACAACCCTTAACACAAGTATTTTTAATAATCACCTCAACTAGCATGACTCTAATATCACTACCTCCATATCTCAAAACAATTATCAAGCATCATATTGATCATAGCATCCAATTCTTTTCTATGATAGTTTTTATTATACCCAACTTGGATGCTCATCATTCTAGGACCAACTTTAAAACCATAGAAAATACCATGCTGTTCTAAAAGACTCTCAAAAAGATATATAAGTGAAGCATGAGAGACTAGAAATTTCTTCAAAATTAAGACACCACCGTGCTCTAAAAGATATAAGTGAAGCACTAGAGCAAAAACTATCAAGCTCAAAAGATATAAGTGAAGCACATAGAGTATTCTAGCAAATTCTAATCAAGTAGGCTTCTCCAAAAAAAGGTGTGTACAGCAAGGATGATTGTGGTAAACTAAAAAGCAAAGACTAATATAATACACGACGCTCCAAGCAAAACACATATCATGTGGCGAATAAAAATATAGCTCCAAGTAAAGTTACCAATGAACGAAGACGAAAGAGGGGATGCCTTCCCGGGGCATCCCCAAGCTTAGGCTTTTGGCTATCCTTGAATATCTTGGGGTGCCTTGGGCATCCCCAATCTTATGCTCTTGCCACCCTTTATTCCATAGTCCATAAAAGCTTTACCCAAAACTTGAAAACTTCACAACACAAAACTCAACAGGAAAGCTTATAAGCTCCGTTAATGAAAGAAAACAAAACCACCACATAAGGTACTGTAATGAACTCATTATTTATTTATTTTGGTGTTAAACCTACTGTATTCTAACTTCCCTATGGTTTATAAACTATTTTACTAGCCATAGATGCATCAAAATAAGCAAACAACACATGAAAAGCAGAATCTTTCAAAAACAGAACAGTCTGTAGAAATCTGTAACTAACGCAAACTTATGGAACTTCAACAATCCTACCAAAATAGGAAGTCATGTACAATTTGTTTATTGATAATAAGCAAAAAGAATCAACGCAAAAGCACGTTTCTGTGATTTAACAAAATTATATTTGTGCATGCAAAGTTTCTGTTTTTCAGCAGAATCAAATCAACCATCATCATAGGTTATCCTATAGGTTCTACTTGGCACAAACACTAATTAAAAGATAAAAACACATCTAAACAGAAGGTAGATGCAAGATTTATTACTAAACAGGAGCAAAAGCAAAAAAACATAAACAAAATTGGGTTGCCTCCCAACTAGCTCTATCGTTTAACGCCCCTAGCTAGGCATAAAAGCAAAGATAGATCTAGCGGGTGCCATCTTTGGCACTAAATTCATAAGTAGCCCGCATGATAGATTCATAAGGTAATTTGACTTTCTTTCTTGGAAAGTGCTCCATGCCTTTCTTTAATGGAAATTGGAATCTAATATTCCCTTCCTTCATATCAATAATCGCGCCAATTGTTCTAAGGAAAGGTCTACCAAGAATAATAGGGCAAGAAAGATTGCAATCTATATCAAGAACTATAAAATCTACGGGCACCAAATTTCTATTTGCAACAATGAGAACATAATTGATCCTTCCCATTGGCTTTTTAATGGTGGAATCCGCAAGGTGCAAATTTAAAGAGCAATCATCAAGATCATGGAAACCTAGAATATCACATAAAGTTTTCGGAATCGTGGAAACACTAGCACCCAAATCACACAAAGAAAAACACTCATGATCTTTAATTCTAATCTTTATAGTTGGTTCCCACTCATCATTAAGTTTTCTAGGTATAGAAACTTCCAAATTAAGTTTTTCATCATAAGATTGCATCAAGGCATCAACAATATGTTTGGTAAAAGCTTTGTTTTGACTATAAGCATGAGGAGAATTAACAACGGATTGCAACAAGGAAATACAACCTTATAAAGAACAATTATCATAATCAAATTCCTTGAAATCCGAGATAGTGGGTTCAATACTATTTAAAGTTGTGACCTCTCCAATCTTACTTTTACCAAATTTAGCATCAAGATACAAAAACTTCGAATTCTTGGGACGCCTTCTAGGCAAAGTTGACTCATCATCAGTCCCATAATTATCTAAATTCATATTGCAAAACATAGATCTAATAGGAGATGCATCAATCACTTTGATATCTTCATCATTATTTTCATGGAAACTAGAAGAACACGCTTTTATAAAGCTATCTTTTTTAGCACGCAATCTAGCGGTTCTTTCCTTGCACTCATCAATGGAAATTCTTGTGGCCTTGAGAGACTCGTTGATATCATGCTTAGGAGGAGAAGATCTAAGTTTAAGAGAATCAACATCAAGCGAAAGTCTATCAATGTTCCCAGCCAAATCATCAACTTTGAGCAATTTTCTTCAAGCAAGGAATTAAAATTCTTTTGAGAAATCATAAATTCTTTCACACTATTCTCAAAATAAGAGGGCATCTTATTGAAATTACCATAAGAATTATTGTAGGAATTTCCATAATTATTAGAGGAATTACTAGGGAACGGTCTAGCATTAAAGTTTCCTCTATAAGCCTTGTTTCCAAAACTATTCCTACCAACAAAATTCACATCCATAGATTCATTATTATTTTCAATCAAAGAAGAAAAAGGCATATCATTGGGATCAAGAGGAGTATTTTAGTAGCAAACAATTTCATAATTTCATCCATCTTTCCACTCAAAACATTGATTTCTTCTATAGCATGCACTTTTTTACTAGAAGATCTTTCGGTGTGCCATTGAGAATAATTAGCCATAATATTATCAAGAAGTTTTGTAGCATCTCCTAACATGATTTCCATAAACGTGCCTCCCGCGGCCGAATCTAAGAGATTTCTAGAAGCAAAGTTCAAACCGGCATAAAAATTTTGTATGATCATCCATAAATTCAAACCATGAGTAGGGCAATTGCGAAGCATCAATTTCATTCTTTCCCAAGATTGGGCAACATGCTCATGATCAAGTTGTTTAAAATTCATAATATCGTTCCTAAGAGTGATGATCTTAGCGGGAGGAAAATACTTAGAGATAAAAGCATCTTTGCACTTGTTCCAAGAATCAATACTATTTTTAGGCAAAGACGAAAACCAAACTTTAGCACGATCTCTAAGTGAAAACGGAAATAACTTCAATTTGACAATATTGTTATCCATATCTTTCTTCTTTTGCATATCACACAAATCAACAAAGTTGTTTAGATGAGTAGCGGCATCTTCACTAGGAAGGCCGGTGAATTGATCTTTCATAACAAGATTCAGCAAAGCGGTATTGATTTCACAAGACTCAACATCATTAAGAGGAGCAATCGGAGTACTAAGGAAATCATTATTATTGGTATTCGAGAAATCACACAATTTGGTATTATCTTGCTCCATGGCAACAAGTAATCCAACACACAGGCAAACAGAAAAACAGCAAGCGAAAAGAGAGGAGGAGATCGGGAAAGAGAGGGCGAATAAAAACGGCAAGGGTGAAGTGGGGGAGAGGAAAACGAGAGGTAGAGGGCAAATAATGTAAATACGAGGGAGATGGGTTTGTGATGGGTACTTGGTATGTCTTCACTTCAGCGAAGACCTCCCTGGCAACAGTGCCAAAAATCCTTCTTGCTATGTCTTGAGCTTGCGTTGGTTTTCCTCGAAGAGGAGAGAGTGATGCAGCAATAGTAGCGTAAGTATTTCCCTCAGTTTTTGAGAAACAATATATCAATCCAGTAGGAGGCTCCTCAAAAGTCCCACGCACCTACAGAAACAAACAAAGAACTCGCAACCAACACAGTAAAGGGGTTGTCAATCTCTTCACGGCCACTTGCGAAAGTGAGATCTAATAGAGATAACAAGATAAGATAAATATATTTTTGGTATTTTATAATATAGATGCAAAAAGTAAAGATGCAAATAAAAGTAGATTGGAAGCAAATATGATAAGAGATGGACCCGGGGGCCATAGGTTTCACTAGTGGCTTCTCTCAAGATACCATAAGTATTACGGTGGATGAACAAATTACTGTCGAGCAATTGATAGAAAAGCGAATAATTATGAGATTATCTAGGCATGATCATGTATATAGGCATCACGTCCGCAACAAGTAGACCGACTCCTGCCTGCATCTACTGCTATTACTCCACACATTGACCGACTCCTGCATGCATCTAGAGTATTAAGTTCATAAGAACAGAGTAACGCATTAAGCAAGATGACATGATGTAGAGGGATAAACTCAAGCAATATGATATAAACCCCATCTTTTTATCCTCGATGGCAACAATACAATACGTGCCTTGCAACCCTTTCTGTCACTGGGTAAGGACACCACAAGATTGAACCCAAAGCTAAGCACTTCTCCCATGGCAAGAAAGATCAATCTAGTAGGCCAAACCAAACTGATAATTCGAAGAGACTTGCAAAGATAACTCAATACACATAAAAGAATTCAGAGAAGATTCAAATATTATTCATAGATAAACTTGATCATAAACCTACAATTCATCAGATCTCAACAAACACACCGCAAAAAGAGTTTACATCGAATAGATCTCCACAAGAGAGGGGGAGAACATTGTATTGAGATCCAAAAAGAGAGAAGAAGCCATCTAGCTAATAACTATGGACCCGTAGGTGTGTGGTAAACTACTCAGAACTCATCGGAGGGGGAAGGATGTTGATGAAGAAGCCCTCCATGGTCGATTCCCCCTCCGGCAGAGCGCCGACAAAGGCTCCAAGATGGGATCTCGCGGATACAGAAGGTTACGGTGGTGGAAATTGTGTTTCGTCTGCTCCCTGGATGTTTTTGGGGTACGTAGGCTTATATAGGAGGAAGAAGTACGTCGGTGGACGCCCGAGGGGCCCACGAGACAGGGGGCGCATCCTATAGGGGGGGCGCCCTCCTATCTCGTGGAGGCCTCAGTTGCTTCTTGACTTTCACTCCAAGTCCTCTGGATCACGTTCGTTCCAAAAATCAAGCTCCCGAAGGTTTCATTCCGTTTGGACTCCGTTTGATATTCCTTTTCTTCGAAATACTGAAATAGGCAAAAAGACAGCAATACGGGTTGGGCCTTCGGTTAGTAGGTTAGTCCCAAAAATGATATAAATGTGTAAAATAAAGCCCATAAACATCCAAAAGGGGTAATATAATAGCATGGAACAATCAAAAATTATAGATACGTTGGAGACGTATCAAGGATCACAATGGAAGACGGTATGAAGCCAAAACAGTTACAGGTCTTCAACAGTGAAGTCAAATGGATCTGGCAGGCAAGCAATGACTTCACAAAGACAAACTGAAAAGTAAGGAGGGTAGGGGAGAACTAGTTGCTTGGTGAAGACAGGGACTTGGTAGACCAGTTCCAGTTGTTGTGACAACTGTACATATGCTTAGGGAGGCTGAGATTGAACTCAGAAGACTGTGTCTTCACCTTATTCCCCTAGAGCTAAGGACACTTAGTCCTCGCCCTATCATTCAGGTAAGTCTTCAAGGTAGACTACCAAACCTTCACAGACTTCGTTCACGGGCAATCCACAATGACTCTGGGATCCTCAGAACGTGACACCTAACCGGCTGGAGGATGCATAGTCCTCAAGTGTAACAAGTCTTCAGATCACGCGGACAGAAAGACTTCAGTGATGCCTAACACTTTTTGGCTTTGGGTGTTTTGGGCTTTGTCCTCGCAAGGATCTCTCTCTCAAAGGCTTCGGGGGTGGGTTGCTCTCAAACGACAAAAGTCATGCACTAACTCTGACCAGCCACCAATTTATGGTGTAGGGGGTGGGCTATTTATAGCCAAGTGGCAACCCGACCTGATATGTCCGAAATGACCCTGGGTCACTAAAGAACTGACACGTGTCCAATGGTCGGATTTCAAACACACGCGGCAACTTGGTTTGGGCTACAAGCAAAGCTGACTCATCCAACTCTGGATAAGATTTGCACTCATTGTCTTCACTCAAAGACATGGGAGTTGGTTGAGCATCACTTCATTCATCTGACTTTGTTCACTTGGACCCCACTTAACAGTACGATGGTTCCTATGACTCAAGAAAGAAGAAAAGGAAACTACAAAAGAAACAATGTCTTCGCACTCCATAGTCTTCAAGTGAATATCTTCATTGTCATTATCTTCAACCTGAATGTATTCACGAACCACCACTGTCTTTAATGTCTTCATACATTTTTAGGGGTCATCTCTGGTAGGTAAACTGAACCAATGAGGGACTACTACCTGTGTTATCTTGCAATTCTCACAAACACATTAGTCCCTCAACCATGTTTGTCATCAATACTCCAAAACCAACTAGGGGTGGCAGGAGAAGTTGACCAGCAAGATGAAGTGGCTTCTTGGCAGGCTCTGGGTAGATGGCTTCATATGACATGTCAATATCAGGCAAAAACACCACATGATTGTGTGCTGAAGCCTGATAGTTGATGGAGGAGTGAAGCTTAATAGGCCTCATAACCCATGGAGCATAGAATTTTAGGCCAAATATATCAATTCCTGAAGTGGCCAACTGACGAATAAAGAAGTCTTGCGAGTTGAATCTGATGCCATTCAAAATGTAGAAAACCAATGTCTTCAATGTGCCTTCAAGCTTTGCCCCAAAATGTAGAGGGTGGGCTATTTATAGCCAAGTGGAAACCCAACCTGATATGTCCGAAATGACCCTCGGTCACTAAGGAACCGACATGTGTCCAACGGCCGGATTTCAAACACACGCGACAACTTGGCTTAGGTTACAAGCAAAGCTGACTCGTCCAGATCTGGATAAGATTTGCTCTCATTTGTCTTCACTTGAAGATGTAAGTGCATCTAGTGCCACCCCTAGTTGGTTGTGGAGTATTGACGACGAACATGGTTGAGGGACTAATGTGTGTGTTAGAATTGCAGGATAACACAGGTAGTGTCCCTCATTGATTCGGTTTACCTACCAGAGATGGCCCCTAAAACTGTGTGAAGACATTGAAGACAATGGTGGTTCGTGAAGACATTCACGACGAAAGTTATGACACGTGAAGCTATTCACTTGAAGATTGTGGAGCAAGAAGACATAGTTGTTTTGTAGTTTCCTTTTCTTCTTATAGAGTCATAGGAACCACCATACTGTTAAGTGGGGTCAAAGTGAAGAAAGTCAGAGTGATTGATGTGATGCTCAACCAAATCCTATGTCTTCGAGCGAAGACAATGAGAGCAAATCTTATCCAGAGCTGGATGAGTCACCTTTGCTTATAGCCCAAGCCAAGCTACCGCGTGTGTTTGAAATCTGACCATTGGACATGTGTCAGTTCCTTAGTGACCCAGGGTCTTTTCGGACATATCAGGTCAGGTTGCCTCCTGGCTATAAATATCCCACCCCCTACACCATAAATTGGTGGTTGCTCAGAGTTAGTGCATGGCTTTTATCGTTTGAGAGCAACTCACCTCCAAAGCATTTGTGAGAAGCGATCCTTGCGAGGACAAAGCCTAAAACACCCTGATGGCCCGCAAGTATACGGGATAGTTGTAGCCTCTTTCGATAAGTAAGAGTGTCGAACCCAACGAGGAGCTAAAGGTAGAACAAATACTCTCTCAAGTCCTATCGGCCACTAATACGACTCTATGCACGCTTGACGTTCGCTTTACCTAGAACAAGTATGAAACTAGAAGTACTTTGTAGGTGTGATAGCATACGTTTGCAAGATAATAAAGAGCATGTAAATAAAAACTAGGTTCTGTTTAGATAAATAAGCAATAAACTAAATATAGCGAGTGTGGAAAAGTGGTGGTAGGAGTTGTGAAATTGCCCCTAAGCAATTGACTACTTTACTAGACCGGTAATCACTATTGCAATTCTATTTGAGGGAGAGGCATAAGCTAACATACTTTCTCTTCTTGGATCATATGCACTTATGATTGGAACTCTAGCAAGCATCCGCAACAACTAAAGATCATTAAGGTAAAACCCAACCATAGCATTAAATTATCAAGTCCCCTTTATCCCATACGCAAACAACCTACTTACTCGAGGTTGTGCTTCTGTCACTCACGCCACCCACCATAAGCAAATCATGAACATATTGCAAACCCTACAACGGGGATCCCTCACGCTTGCGCGACATGGAGAGCACCATAGGACAACACCAATAATAAAACATGCAACTCAGACAAATCATAGCAATTCATCAATCACCGATAGGACAACGAAAATCTACTCAGACATCATAGGATGGCAACACATCATTCGATAATAATATGAAGCATAAAGCACCATGTTCAAGTAGAGGGTACAACGGGTTGCGAGAGAGTGGACCGCTGAATATAGATGGGGGAAGGTGATGGAGATGTTGGTGAATATGGCGGAGGTGTTGGTGTAGATCGTGGTGATGATGATGGCTCCCGGCAGCGCTCCGGCGCTGTCGGTGAACTAGAGTAGGGGTACCCTAGTATCCCGAACTTGTGCACGGGCAGTTGCAGCACCCCGCGGCAGGGCTTGCCGGGTGACCGCCAAGGTCCTCCGTGGTTCTTTTTGGAGCCATTCAAGAACAAAGTATTTAAGCCAAGAAGACAAGGCCCCGGCAAGAGGAGCTTGCCGGGAAGGCCAACCAAGGCATCTCAAGGAACTTGCCGCGACACGCCACGCGTCCCGGCAAGGCCCGGTGAGCGACAAGCTTCCGGGCGCGACAAGACAACGACCGCGGCAAGGCGCTTGCCGCGGCAAGCTACCACTCTGTACCCGCGCTCCAGCACATCCACCAACGTGTCGCCCTGGGGCCTTTCCAGGCGCGCGTGGCAAGAGGCTGTGCAGCCAGCGGTGCGCGGTGGCAAGCGACGCTGACAAGATAGCCATCGTGGCGAAGCGGTGGCGTCCCTGACGGTCCTTTTCTGCACTGTTTGGGCGACGCAGACGGGCATTTAATGCCTTTGTCCCCTGCCGTCAGGGTTAGGTAGGATACACTGTACAGGTAGTTGTACCAACCGCAATTCCTTTTCCATTTTTGCCCTTGTCTACGTTGCCACCTGTCGGAGACCCCTTGAGCATATAAAAGGAGGCCCATGCGCAACGTAGAGGGGGGTTCGAAACCAGAAAACACTCACGCTCGGTCTCGTTAGCAGCTGTGTACTGTAGCACTCAGCGCTCCCGAGCAAGAACTCAATACAATCAGACAAGCAGCAGTAGGAGTATTATCTCTCCGGAGAGCTCCGAAGCTGGGTAAACTGCTCGTGTGCTTCGCCTCGATCCGCTCTTCGTGCGATCTCCGCCCCCCGCCGAACCGAAAGGGGCTCGGTCCGCCGGTCCCCATAGGTGTTCGTGGATCAGCTTCCCCGACATCTTTGGCGCGCCAGGTAGGGGGCGTCGAGGTTGTGTGAACCTGATCCGGCGTTCACACGAGCTAGATCTTCATCTTCTTCATCGACATGCCACCGAAGAAGAAGACTTCGGCGGCAGCTGTTCCGTCCACGTCGATCCCACCACCACCGGAGCAAACGAGTGGTGGGGTAGACGCCGGCGGAAGAACGGACATCGACGAGGGAGCTCACGGTGCTGCCAGGTCCAAGGACAAGGCTGCGCAGACCTCGGCGTCCGTACATGTACCGCGCCCATCTCAGGAGGCGCAGGACCGACAGCGTCATGGTACTCGCAGTGCCATACGTTTGTTGGCCAAGATCGAGCTGGTGGATCTCGGGGTGCTCAAGACCAGCATGCACGCCAACATGCTGGCACGAGCGAGACACGGTCGCCTGGATGGGATACTGCTCCTTCTAACATAGTTGGAAGTCCGAGCATATCCCGCTCCTCGCACCGTTCGCCACTGCCACCCACCACTCCAGCAGAAGCTTTGGCGCGAGCTCAACTGCTCCTGGATTACCCTCCAACGGAAGACAAGATCGACGGATGGAGGGCCACCATTCAGAGTCTCATCGGCTTCGCCAACGGCGACACTCCGCGGCAGCCGAGTACATCGCTGCCGCGGCAGGACCGCCAGGCACGAGCCGATGGCAACGAAACCGGTGGGGGTGCAACCACCATGCACTCTCCACCCCGAAGGCCAAGATCGTCGACTCGCCGGATCCACCTCGACAGCGACTCCACCGCATCATCAGATCCACGAGCTCGCTGCGATCAGCGCCAAGTTCTTCACGAACGACAGCAAGAAGACGCTCGTACTCGCATCGAGCGCCGAAGAGAAGCGCGGCGTCAATCAGACCAGCGCGCTGGGCCCTCTGTCGACATGCATGCGCCAGGGGAACCAGGCGACTTGCCGTACGCGGTAGGTTGCCCTGCGTTCACTCGTGAGCTGCGGCAAGTCCAGTGGCCCAGCACGAAGAATTTCAAGCCAGATGTACCAGAGAAGTACGACGGCAAGTCGCATCCGTCGGAGTTCCTCAGCATCTACACCATCGCGGTGCAAGCTGCCGGGGGACGGGACGACAAGATCCTGGCCAACTACTTCCCGCTGGTGCTCAAGCCCAATGTCAGATCCTGGCTCATGCACTTGCCGGACAACTCCATATCCTCCTGGGCAGACCTATGCCATCAGTTTGTCGGCGCCTTTACAGGCGGCCACAAGCCTCATGGCCAAGAGAGCGACCTTCATCTGCTCGCCCAGAAGGAAGGAGAGCCCCTGCGCAAGTACATTCAGAGATTCAGCCGTGTACAGCACAACATCCCAGATGTCCACCCTGCCGCGGTAATCAGCGCGTTCCATCAGAACGTGCGAAACCGCAGGATGCGGGAGGAGATGGCGATGTGCAAGATCAGAGACGTCAGTGAGCTATATGCCCTGGCCGACAAGTGTGCACGTGCTGAGGAAGGGAGGAAACTCCCCGGAGAGAATATAGGAGCAGGAGGATCTGATAGTGAGGAGACTGCCCCGGCAAAGAAAAACCGGCAGCGGAACAACAGGAAAAAGAAAGGCAAAGATGTGCTAGTCGTTGAGCAGTCCGGCAACGGAGGTGGCGCCAAGAAAGCCAAAGCTGGTAGCTCCGGCAGGAGGCCACCAGGCTGTGGCGGTCGCCGACAAGCAGGACGGCACCAACAAGCAGTACTGCAAGATCCACCGCACCAAGGGCCATGACCTCCAGAGCTGCAAGAAGGTCGAGCAGCTTGTCGAGCAGCAAAAGGCTGAATACGAGCGACGCGACAAGGAGAAAGCCCAGGAAGGTGCTGGAGGAGCCAGCAAGAAACGCCCCGGCCGAGGAGGACGCCGCGGCAAGGCCAAGCAGCGGCAAGGAGACAGACCTCCCCGCGGCCGCGACAAGGATGAAGATGACGACGACGATGAAGATATGGATGATGACGAGACCGATGAGCAGGAGTTCCAGAAAGCCACAGAGGTCCTGTGCGTTGACGGCGGTGCTTCTCTGCATACTTCACACCGCCAGCTCAAGCAGTGGGTGCGGGAAGTCAATGCGGCAGAACCACCCGTCGAGTCACGCAAGCCTCTGAAATGGTCCAGCACGCCTATCATCTTTGATATTGAGGACCACCCTGATCGCATAACTGCGGTCGGGTGCTTGCCGATGTTGGTTTCACCAACTATCCGCAACCTCAAGGTCACTAAGATGCTAGTTGACGGCGGGGCCGGCTTGAACCTGATCTCCTCCGCGGTACTCCAGAAACTCCAGATCCCTGATGGCGAGCTCGAAGAGACCGGCACATTCCAAGGAATCAATCCGGGAAGGAGCAAGCCGAAGGGAAAGATCACGTTGCCGGTGACATTTGGCAGCGAGTTGAACTTCAGGACTGAGAGGGTCACTTTTGACGTTGCTGACTTTCCATTGCCTTACAATGGGATACTCGGCCGTCCAGCACTCGCCAAATTCATGGCAGCCTCTCACTATGCATACAACATACTGAAGATGCCAGGCCCGATAAGTGTCATCTCTGTCCCTGGCGACAAGAAGGATGCTCTTATCTGCGCCGACAAGATCTACCGGGAAGCAGCAGCCGCAACAGATCGCAAGTCACTTGCCGTTGAAGCTCCCGGGGCGAAGAAGAAGACCAAGTCCGGCAAGAGTTCTGATGCCCACTCCGGCAAGCGCACCTCTTCGGAGTGCTGCGCTACCGTCGAGGACGCACCATCGAGCTCCACCGGCAAGTGTAAGAAGACAATGGCAGCTCCACCAGAGACCAAGAAGGTGTCCGCCAAGGAGGATGGCACTGGTGGTACCTTCACCATCAGTGCCACTCTCGACCCTAAATAGGAAAGCGCGCTCGTTGCTTTCCTGCGGGCGAACGTCGACGTGTTTGCGTGGCAACCGTCTGACATCCCCGGTGTTCCCAGGAAAGTAATCGAGCACCATCTTGCCGTCTGTCCTCATGCGCGGCCCGTCAAGCAGAAAGTCAGGAAACAGGCAGTGGAGCGCCAAGAATTCATCGCAGAAGAAATCAAGAAATTGGAAGCAGCAGGCCTTGTCAGAGGAGTGCTCCATCCTACGTGGTTGGCCAATCCTGTAGTCGTGCGCAAGGCAAACGGGAAATGGAGGCTTTGTATCGACTTTACCGATGTCAATAAAGCTTGTCCCAAAGACCCATTTCCCTTGCCGCGCATCGACCAGATTGTTGACTCCACGGCCGGATGTGACTTGCTTTCATTTCTTGATGCATACTCAGGATACCATCAGATCTTCATGGCAGAAGAGGATGAGGAGAAGACCGCATTCATCACCCCATGTGGCACATACTGTTTCGTACGGATGCCTTTCGGTTTAAAGAATGCTGGTTCAACATTTGCAAGGGTAGTCCATGACGCTTTTGAGCCGCAAATACACAGAAATGTGGAAGCCTACATGGATGACATAGTGGTCAAGAGCAAGGACAAGGCAACTCTGATTCAAGATTTAGACGAAACCTTTGCAAATCTGCGCAAGATCAACCTCAAGCTTAACCCCGAGAAGTGTGTGTTTGGAGTCCCCTCCGGCAAGCTTCTCGGGTTCTTCGTGTCTCAGCGGGGAATTGAAGCCAATCCCGACAAGATCAAGGCCATTGAGCAGATTGAAGCACCAAAGCGCGTCAAGGATGTACGAAGACTTGCCGGTTGCGTAGCTGCTCTCAGCAGGTTTATCTCTAGGTCTGCTGAGCGCGCCCTGCCATTTTTCAAAATATTGAAAAAGGCAGGTCCAATGAAATGGACTCCGGAAGCGGAGGCTGCGCTGCAGGACTTAAAGAGATACCTGTCCTCCACTCCAACACTTGTCGCACCTAAGCCACAAGAGAAGTTGCTGCTATATATAGCGGCAACCAATCAAGTGGTTAGTGCTGCGTTAGTAGCGGAGAGGGAGGCGGATGATGAGCCAGCAACCACGGCAGATGCATCCAGCGACAAGCAGGGACTTCACCGGCAAGCTCTGGTCCCGACAAAGATGGATCTGCGCAGGAGCGTGAGAAGATGCAGAAAAGAATGGTGCAGCGCCCAGTTTACTTTGTCAGTTCCCTTCTGCAGGGGGCTAGGTCAAGGTACTCTGGTGTGCAGAAATTGCTTTTCGGCCTTCTCATGGCCTCGAGAAAGCTGCGCCATTACTTCCAAGCACATGAGATCACAGTCGTCACTCGTTTTCCGCTGAAGAGGATACTGCAAAATCCAGAAGCAACAGGCAGGATTGTCGAGTGGGCACTGGAACTGTCAAGCTTTGGCCTCAAGTTTGAGAGCACTTCAACTATCCAAAGCAGAGCATTGGCAGAGTTCATAGCAGAATGGACGCCAACACAAGATGAAGAAATTCCAGAAACGAGCATCCCCGTCAAGGAAGCAAGCAAAGAGTGGCTGATGTACTTTGATGGTGCCTTCTCGCTGCAAGGCGCCGGTGCGGGCGTGCTACTTGTTGCACCCACCGGAGAGCACCTCAAGTACGTAGTCCAGATGCACTTTCCCAAGGAGCAAGCAACGAACAATACCGCAGAGTATGAAGGTTTGCTTGCCGGTCTCAGGATCGCAGCAGACCTTGGGATCAAGAAGCTCATTGTCAGGGGTGACTCACAGCTTGTCGTCCGCCAAGTGAACAAGAATTATCAGAGTCCGTTGATGGAAGCTTACGTTGATGAAGTGAGAAAGCTAGAAGAGCACTTTGACGGCCTACAGATGGAACATGTTCCAAGAGCTCAGAACGACATTGCCGATGGCCTGTCGAAGTGCGCCGCACTTAAGTTACCTGTGGAACCAGGGATCTTTGTGCTCAAGCTGACTCAACCATCCGTAACGCCATCAACTGGACAGAGCAAGAAGAGGAAGTTGATTTCTGGTGACTATTTTCCGGCAGAGCTCCCCGAAGCCGCCGCCAAGAAGGTCCTCAAGATCAACACCAAGAGTGCTGAGGAGCAGTCTGCTCCGGCAAGCCCTAGGGTTTGTTCCGTTGAAGCAGACGCTCCCGACAAGTTTTGCTCCGGCAAGCTTGCCGGGGAACATCAAGCTCCGGCTGAGCCGCAGGTTCTCGCCGTAGAAGCGGATGTTCCCGCAGCAGCAGATGTGCCTTTAGTCCTTGTTGTCGAGCCGCAAGCTCCAGCATGGGCACAGCAGATTGTCCGTTTCCTTCAGACAGGAGAACTTCCCGAAGAGCAAGAAGAAGCGGAAAGAGTAGCCCGGCAGTCAAGTATGTACCAGTTTGTCGACAACACACTGTACAGAAGAAGACTCAACGGTGTGAAATTGAAGTGTATTCACCGGGAAGACGGACAAAAGCTGTTGGCAGAGATACATGGAGGCATATGTGGTCACCACATTGGCGCAAGAGCACTTGCCGGCAAAGCGTTCCGGCAAGGTTTCTTTTGGCCGACAGCCCTCCAGGATGCAACTGCACAAGTAACCAAGTGTGAAGCGTGCCAGTTCCATTCCAAGCAGATACACCAGCCAGCTCAAGCTCTCCAGACGATCCCTTTATCCTGGCCATTTTCGGTCTGGGGGCTCGACATCCTCGGCCCCTTTCCCCGAGCTGTCGGGGGCTTTGAGTACTTGTACGTTGCAATCGACAAGTTCACAAAGTGGCCGGAAGTGGAAGCAGTGAGGAAGGTGACAGCACAGTCAGCAGTCAAGTTCTTCAGGTCGATTGTTTGCCGCTTCGGGATCCCTAACAGGATCATCACCGACAACGGCACACAATTCACGAGCCGCACCTTCATGCAGTACGTCCAAGATCTTGGCGCCAAGGTCTGCTTCGCTTCTGTTGCTCATCCGAGAAGCAACGGTCAAGCGGAGAGGGCAAATGCTGAAGTGCTGCGCGGGCTCAAGACCAGGACTTTCGACAGGCTGCGCAAGTGCGGAAGGAACTGGATTGAGGAGCTGCCGGTGGTTCTTTGGTCGATCAGGACGACGCCAAATCGAGCCACTGGCCAGACACCTTTCGCTCTAGTCTATGGAGCAGAGGCAGTTCTCCCCACGGAACTCGTATACGGGTCACCTCGAGTGCTCGCTTATGATGAGCTTGAGCAAGAGCAGCTGCGACAAGATGACGCGCTGCTCCTTGAGGAGGACCGTCTTCAGGCTGCTGTACGAGCTGCTCGATACCAGCAAGCTTTGCGCCGCTACCATAGCCGCAAAGTTAATGCCAGAAGTTTCGAGGAAGGCGACCTTGTTCTTCGGCGCGTTCAGTCCGCCAAGAATTCCAACAAGTTGACGCCGAAGTGGGAAGGCCCTTACCGGGTGAAACGAGTCACTAGGCCTGGCGCTGTCCGCCTTGAGACCGAAGATGGCATTCCGGTGAGCAACTCCTGGAACATTGAGCATCTTCGTAAGTTTTACCCGTAGGGCGCGGTTGCCGGAACCTGTTCCGGCAACCACCTTTTGTACAAGTCTTGCCGATGTTGCATGTAATCCTTTGTACAAAGCCGGGCGCAGAACCCGTGCATAAGTAAAGCTCATGTGCTCCGCACATCTTGTCAATTTCATGCTTTCTACTTTTTTTGCATGCGTTATCTGACACTTTGTGCAGCACCTACCCCCGGTAAGCAATAACGAGCCGTAAGGCTCCATATCTTTATTTTCTCTTCTTTCTTTTTCTCAAAAAGGAAAGGAAGGTTCCCTCGCACACAAGTTTGCCGGGGGGAAAGGAGAAGATAATGGTGTGGACCAGGCATCGTTCAAGGAAGTTTCGCCTTACCGGAAAGCAAACGACAGAAAAGCTAAGTTGCCAAAGTTTGAGCAATCAGTTTTAAATTTTTAAGTTATCTTCCTCGAACGACCGTACTTTGTATGGAAAACCTGTGCGCGGAGGAACCAACTCGTAGCTAGTTGCGCCCTTACTTTGTTTCGAGTCCGCTCAACAACTTAAGTGAGCTGCGACTAGTTGCGACAAGGTTTCTTGTCGGTAGCAGCACCGCCAGCAGGCTGCTGACGTCCCGCACTCAGCGCTCGCGGCTAAGGTGCCTGCGCCGACAAGTTCCCTAAAAGCGTAGGGCAAAAACATACAAAGGAAGGAATCAAGTAAAGGAAATAACACAACAATCTCTACTCAAAATAGAGTTATATTACAAGATAACTTGTCGCAGCTCTAACAGATTGTTCTCATGACATGACCAGCAGCGACAAGGAAAAAGAGAAAACGGGCGGCCTAGTCTACGCGATCGCCCTCAACCCTCTTGATCTCGCTCACCTTGTCCACAATGGGTGCGACAAGGGCCTTGAGCGCTTCCAGATCAGCATCCGGCGGCAGGGACCTGAGGACGTTGGTGAGGTTGAGGCCTGGGTTGCGGAAGGCCACCTTCACCAGCACCTTTTGAAGAACTCCCGCGCAGATCTTGCACGACTCGTCGGCCAGCTGCTTTGGGATCTTCTCCCGGAGTCGCTGGAGGGCCGTCGCCACGCCTTTGAAGAACAAGCTGAGCTTGGCGCTGGGTTGGAGATGCTCGTCGGAAGAATACCCGAGGTCCTCCATCCCCAGCTGCGCCAGCTCCCCGTCGATGACTGCGGCAACATTCACGAGACCCTCGGTCCAGTGCTCCACAGTCTCCCTAAAAGCATTCTGGGCGGCAGCAGCACTCGCCAGCAGCGCCTCGTCGGCCTTGATCTTCTCCTTTAAGGCCACCTCCTGCTCCCTCGCGCCGTCCAGCGTCTCGGTCAAAGTGGCCAGCTTCAACCCAAGATCTGCGTTGGAGTCCTTGGCGGCGCTAAGCTCTTTGGTCCTCTCGGCGAGAAGACCCTGCAGCTCGCCATGAGCGACGGCGTCCTTCTCGCGCTCACGCTTGAGCGCGGCAAGCTCCTCGCCGCTCGCCTTGAGATCGGCCTCCAGCTGCGCCACTTTCGTCTCCAGTTCCTTCTTGGCGGCCACGGCAGCTGCGGCAGCATCCTTCGCTTCCTTGAGAGCCCCGCCAATTGCTTGCTCGCGCGCGGAAAGCTCCTCCTTGTGGCTGTCAAGGTTGACCTTGCGCTGCGCCAACTCACCTTCCTGCGTAGACAGCTTCTCGGCAGCGAGCCGCTGTTGCTCCTCAACTTCAGCCTTCGCGAGGAGGAAAGCTTTCCGCTCCTCGGCAACCTGCTCCCGCTCCTCCGCCAGGGATTGGAGAGTTTCTTGCCTGAGACCCCGGAGCTCCTCAGTGCGTTTCTCAATGTCCACCCCCGCCCTCGCGACAAGCGCTTCTCAGGATTCCAGCTTGGCTTGTCGGGCACGGTAAAGCAACAACAGCTTCCGCAGTAGCCGCTCTTCCTCAGACTCGTCGCTGCTGCTGCTTGGCGCGTCGACCAGCGTCAGCCCAGCGGAGGAGAGCACCTCTCCATCCAAGATCTCTCCTTCGACTGGCGCCCTGGAGCTTGACGCCCAGGGGAGCTTGATGAAGATGTCGTCGCCGGCCTTCAAATAGGCGCCGGGCTGGGGCTCTTCGGAGCCTGGCGCTGCAGCAGCGGCGGAGGGATCGGCGGTTGGCGTAGCGCCTGGCGCTCCTGCGGCCTCGGGGCCGTCAATGCGATCGCCGGATCCCTCGCCAGCTTCTGCGGCGGCAGCTTTGGCGGCCTCTTCGCCGGCGGGATCATCAGCGCCGGCTTCTCCTTCGGTGGCGACGGCGTCATCAGTATTGATGCGCGCGTTCTCCTCGCCGGTGACCTCGGTTTCCATTGGCTCTGTGGCAGATGGATTTGACGAACGGAGAAAGGAGAAAAGTCAAGCAAATACTCAAAAAGAAAATCAGAAGAAGAAGAACCCAAGGGAAGTTTTAAAGCAAGAGGATTACCTGTGCTAGGATCTGCAGTCGTGGTCTCAACCACCGGAGGGTCGCCCGTGTTGTCCCTTGCCGGAGAACTGCCCCTTGCAGGAGAATTCTCCCTTGCCAGAGAACGCTCCCTTGCCGGGGAATCCTCCCTTGGCGGTGTAGTCGAAGCAAATGGCACTTCGGGAGCGGCTTCCGGGCACTCCTGGTAAGGCTGCTCTGCTCCTACACAAACCAACAGTCAGATATCAGCAAAGAAAGAGCACCTGTGCGCGCCTGACAGCAGAAAGTGAACCATATACTTACGATGGGGCTGCTTTGAGGAATGCTTGCCGGGTCCGGCAAGGTGGTTTCGGACATGTCCCCTGCCGTCGCAATGGGATCATCCTCGATGACAATCACCGGGGCCTTGGCTCTCTTCGCCGCTCTCTGGGCCAGCATCCTGAAAAGGAATAGGTTCAGAGTAAAGCAAATCAGATACAAGACAAAGCCACAAATTTGAAGAGTTACAAGTATAGCAAAGAATCTTACTCTTCTTCTTCCTCGTCGGAGCTGAGCCCGGAGAGATCGAAGTCCGGCTCGCCTCCGGTGCGACGAGGTGGAGGAGTAGGTTCCCTTGTCCGCTTGGCAGGAGCAGTAGCGGTGGACCGGGAAGACCCCGCTCCAGTTGCCGCAGCGGCGTGAGGCGCTCCCGCGGCAACAGTGCTTGCCACGGTAGAGCGTGTCGCGCGGCACGATGGCTGTTGACCCGTCTGCCGCCCCACTACGTCCACGGCCTTGCGGAGACGCCTTCTTGGTGGAGCTGGGGGCTCCGCTGGCGGCAAGCTGTCTGAAGGTTCGGGACCGACAAGCTCTCCCTCGCCGGGCTCGCTCGACTCATCTTCGGGCCCGACAAGCTCTTCCTCGCCGGCAAACTCCTCGCGCTCGGCAAGGCTTGCCGCCTCTGCTGCCTCTGCCTCCTCCACGGTGAAACCAAACTCGCCCGCGGTAGCTGCTGCCGCCACCTCTTCCAGCCTGGTGGCGATGCGCTGCATCTCCGCATCAGTGGTGTCGCGGGTGAGGCTCTTCTGTTCATCAGAGCGAACCGGCACTTCTACCAAGCCGTCAAAGAAATCCCGCACGACGTCGTCCGCAGGCTCTTGCCAGGTTGGAACAATTCCATGCGAATCGCACAGCGGCATCATTGCACGGATGCGGTCGAGCGAGGAGTTGTTGCACAACGGAACGACACCCCTCGGCAACATGAATGGATGTTGAGGATCGCGCTTGAACAATTCCAGGAGCATCGCGTCCAGCTCCAGGACAGTGAAGTTGAAGTTGACGCCCGGACGCAGCCTCATGATATCCGCCGAGTTCTGGAACTCCCAGGCGGGTCTCCCCCTCTCCTGCAGGGGGGCGATGCGGCGGCGAAGAAAATCTGCGCCAACGGCGCCTACGGTGAGCCCGGCAAGCCTGAGGCGAAGGATCCGGGTGACGGCAATCTTCAGCCTATCGTCTTCCGGGGCCACGTTGCTCCAATCGTTGCCGCACGCTATTGGGGCTTGTTGCAGGGCGGTAAATGGCTGCGGGTTCTCCTCGACAATCCAGCACCGTTCTGCTCTCCATTCCTCCCACTTGTTGCGGAGCTCTCCCTCCAGATAAGCTTCCTTCTTGCCGACTCTCGAGATCCAGGCGATTCCGCCGGACAAAGGCTCTCCTCTCTCGACTCGGGGCATAAAGAAGTGGCGAAAAAGAGCTACGTTTGGATGGACTCCGACAAAGTTTTCACAGAGATGTGCGAAAACTGCCATGGTCAGAACAGCGTTGGGGGTGAAGTCAAGGAGGCGGAACCCGTAGGTGTTCATGATGTCACAGAAAAATTCAGAGAAGGGCGGGCAGAGCCTTCAGTAGAAGAACAGCGCAAAGAAGGGGTATCCGTTCGGAGCCAGTTCCGAAGCGGAAGCCGGGAGTACCTTCGTGCGCGGATGCGCTCGCGTCTCCGTCGACCAGAAGAGGTAGTAGTACTCCCTCAGCTCCTTCGCGGCAAGCTGAGGGGGGAAGATGGCCCGCTCCTTTCGCAGCGCCGCGAGCCGCTGCGCGTCGACCGATTTCACGCCCTTCCCCTTGTTGGCTTTTGGAGCCATGGCGGAGGTGGTGGGGGAGATCGACGGTGTTGGTGGTGCTGGTGGCAATGGGAGGCGGAACGCTGCTCTCTTTCAGCTTCGGGAAGAAGGGGGGAGCGGCGGAGATTTGCGAGATTGGAGTAGCAACCGGCGAGATGGGCGAACTGCCCCTGTTTCCCCTGCTTATAAAGAGGAAGGGGCGGACGTTTCGTCCTTCCGAATAAACAAACCACCCATGATCTCTCCCACGACGCCGCATTCGACGCGTGCCGTTGGGGGAGGGCGCGGTGGATACGGAGTAAGATACGGCGCAACCCAGGCCGCGTGTGCCCGTGCCCTGTCTTGGGCCTGGCCCAACAGCGCTCGGCACCGTGTGTGGCCCAGGCCCGGGGGCTCCTATCGGTGTACTAGAGTAGGGGTACCCTAGTATCCCGAACTTGTGCACGGGCAGTTGCAGCGCCCCGCGGCAGGGCTTGCCGGGTGACCGCCAAGGTCCTCTGTGGTTCTTTTTGGAGCCATTCAAGAACAAAGTATTTAAGCCAAGAAGACAAGGCCCCGGCAAGAGGAGCTTGCCGGGAAGGCCAACCAAGGCATCTCAAGGAACTTGCCATGACACGCCACGCGTCCCGGCAAGGCCCAGTGAGCGACAAGCTTCCGGGCGCGACAAGACAACGACCACGGCAAGGCGCTTGCCGCGGCAAGCCACCACTCTGTACCCGCGCTCCAGCACATCCACCAACGTGTCACCCTGGGGCCTTTCCAGGCGCGCGTGGCAAGAGGCTGTGCAGCCAGCAGTGCGCGGTGGCAAGCAACGCTGACAAGATAGCCATCGTGGCAAGTGGTGGCGTCCCTGACGGTCCTTTTCTGCACTGTTTGGGCGACGCAGACGGGCATTTAGTGCCTTTGTCCCCTGCCGTCAGGGTTAGGTAGGATACACTGTACATGTAGCTGTACCAACCGCAATTTCCTTTTCCATTTTTGCCCTTGCCTACGTTGCCACCTGTCGGAGATCCCTTGAGCATATAAAAGGAGGCCCATGCGCAACGTAGAGGGGGGTTGGAAACCAGAAAACACTCACGCTCGGTCTCGTGTGTACTGTAGCACTCAGCGCTCCCGAGCAAGAACACAATACAATCAGACAAGCAGCAGTAGGAGTATTATCTCTCCGGAGAGCTCCAAAGCTAGGTAAACTGCTCGTGTGCTTCGCCTCGATCCGCTCTTCGTGCGATCTCTGCCCCCCGCCGAACCGAAAGGGGCTCGTTCCGCCGGCCCCATAGGTGTTCGTGGATCAGCTTCCCCGACAGGCGCCATCGGAAGCAAGGGGGAGAGAGCCCCCCTTCTTCTTATTCTTGCTTGACCTTCTCCCTAGATGGGAGAAGGGTTTCCCCTCTGGTCCTTGGCTCCCATGGCATGGGAGGGGCGAGAGCCCCTCCGAGATTGGATCTATCTCTCTGTTTCTGCGTTCTCAGATTCTGCCCCTTCACTGTTTCTTTTATATCCGGAGATCCATAACTCCGATTGGGGTGAATCTTTCGCCCAGATTTTTCTCATAAAATTAGCTTTCTTGCGGCAAAAGAAGAGCGTCAACCGCCTTACGGGTGGCCCAAGAGAGTGCCAGGCGCGCCCGGGGGGAGGGCGCGCCCCCTATCTCCTGGCCACTTCGGACACCGTTTCGCGTTGATTCTTCCTCTGGAAAATCCCAAATATTCCAAAATAATTCTCTGTCCGTTTTTATCCTGTTTGGATTCCGTTTGATATTGGGTTTCTGCGAAACATAAAACATGCAACAAACAGGAACTGACACTAGGCACTGGATCAATATGTTAGTCCCAAAAAATAGTATAAAAAGTTGCCAAACATATATGAAAGTTGAACAATATTGGCATGGAACAATCAAAAATTATAGATACGACGGAGACATATCAGCATCCCCAAGCTTAATTCCTGCTCGTCCTCGAGTAGGTAAATGATAAAAAAGATAATTTTTGATGTGGAATGCTACCTAGCATAATCTTGATCATATGTCTAATCATGGCATGAATATTAAGACACGAGTGATTCAAAGCAATAGTCTATCATTTGACATAAAAACAATAATACTTCGAGCATACCAATAAAGCAATCATGTCTTTTCAAAACAACATGGCCAAAGAAAGTTATCCCTAAAAAAATCATATAGTCTGGCTGTTGCTCTATCTTCATTACACAAAGTATTTAATCATGCACAACCCCGATGACAAGCCAAGCAATTGTTTCATACTTTAATAATCTCAAACTTTTTCAACTTTCACGCGATACATGAGCGTGAGCCATGGATATAGCACTATAGGTGGAATAGAATATGATGGTGGAGATATGTGGAGAAGAAAAAAAGGGAGAAAGTCTCACATCAACTAGGCGTATCAACGGGCTATGGAGATGCCCATCAATAGATATCAATGTGAGTGAGTAGGGATTGCCATGCAACGGATGCACTAGAGCTATAAGTGTATGAAAGCTCAAAATTAAACTAAGTGGGTGTGCATCCAACTTGCTTGCTCATGAAGACCTCGGGCATTTGAGGAAGCCCATCATCGGAATATACAAGCCAAGTTCTATAATGAAAATTCCCACTAGTATATGAAAGTGAAAGCATAGGAGGCTCTCTCTATGAAGAACATGGTGCTACTTTGAAGCACAAGTGTGGTAAAAGGATAGTAACATTGCCCCTTCTCTCTTTTTCTCTCATTTTTTATTCTCTTTTTTTGGTGGGCTTCTTTGGCCTCTTTTTTATTTGGACTTCTTTGGCCTCTTTTGTTTTTCATAAAGTCCGGAGTCTCATCCCGACTTGTGGGGGAATCATAGTCTCCATCATCCTTTCCTCACTGGGGCAATGCTCTAATAATGATGATCATCACACTTTTATTTACTTACAACTCAATATTACAACTCGATATCTAGAACAAAGATATGACTCTATATGAGTGCCTCCGGCGGTGTACCGGGATGTGCAATGATCTTGCATAGGAATGACATCAAAAAATGGACAAGCCATGAAAACATCATGCTAGCTATCTTACGATCATGCAAAGCAATATGACAATGAATGCTCAAGTCGTGTAAATGATGATGATGGAAGTTGCATGGCAATATACCTCGGAATGGCTATGGAAATGCCATGATAGGTAGGTATGGTGGCTGTTTTGAGGAAGGTATATGGTGGGTGTATGGTACCAGCGAAAGTTGTGCGGCACAAGAGAGGCTAGCAATGGTGGAAGGGTGAGAGTGTATATAATACATGGACTCAACATTAGTCATAAAAAACTCATATACTTATTGCAAAAATCTACAAGCCATTGAAAACAAAGTACTACGCGCATGCTCCTAGGGGGATAGATTGGTAGGAAAAGACCATCGCTCGTCCCCGACTGCCACTCATAAGGAAGACAATCAATAAATAAAATTGTGCTCCAACTTCATCACAAAGCGGTTCACCATACGTGCATGCTACGGGAATCACAAACCTCAACACAAGTGTCTCTACAATCCACAACCACTCACTAGCATGACTCTAATATCACCATCTTTATATCGTAAAACTATTGCAAGGAATCAAATATATCATATTCAGCGATCTACAAGTTTATGTAGGATTTTATGACTAACCATGTGAATGACCAATTCCTGTCATCTCTCTAAATTGATATAAGTGAAGCAAGAGAGTTTAATTCTTTCTACAAAAGATATGCCCACGCTCTAACATATATAAGTGAAGCAAAAGAGCATTCTACAAATGGCGGTTTTCTATGTGAAGAGAAACAAGCAATCCAAACTTCAAATGATATAAGTGAAGCACATGAAGCATTCTATAAAGCCATACTCAAAAGATATAAGTGAAGTGCAATGAGCATTCTATAAATCAACCAAGTACTATCTCATACCAACATGGTGCATAAAAGAAAATTAAAAACTAAATGCAAAAGACGCTCCAAGACTTGCACATATTGCATGAACAAAACGAATATGAAAACGTACCGATACTTGTTGAAGAAAGAGGGGATGCCTTCCGGGGCATCCCCAAGCTTAGACGCTTGAGTCTCCTTGAATATTTACTTGGGGTGCCTTGGGCATCCCCAAGCTTGATCTCTTGCCTCTCTTCCTTTTCCTCATATCGAGACCTCCTCGATTAGACACTTCATCCACACAAAACTTCAACATAAAACTCGGTAAGATCCGTTAGTATAATAAAGCAAATCACCACTCTAAGTACTGTTGCAAACCAATTCATATTTTGTTTTTGAATTGTGTCTACTGTAATATAACTTTTTCATGGCTTAATCCACTGATATAAATTGATAGATTCATCAAAACAAGCAAACTATGCATCAAAAACAGAATCTGTTAAAAACAGAACAGTCTGTAGCAATCTGAACATCCACCATACTTCTGGTACCCCAAAAATTCTACCAAAATTAGGAACAATAAAAAAGTTATACAGAAAGACAGTGCGAAAAGAATCAGAACCGTTTGACTTCCCAGTTAAAAATGTAAAATCACCAAAGTTTCTGTCCTGCACCGTACAAACCAACAAGCATTGTAAACATCCTAAAGGCAAACCTTGGCACATTATTTTTATAATACAATGGAATTGTACAAGGGGATAATTATTTTTGATGAAAAGTTTCTGTAATCAAGATTCACAAAGTTTCCATGAGCATGAACAAAGTTGAAGGAGCTCTCCCACTTCAACAATGCTTATCTCTCTCACTTTCACTTTCCTTTTTGAAAAGTTTTTGGGTTCCCCTCTTTTTTTTTTGTTTTTAGACTATATAAAAGCAGTCAACAGAAATAAATGACTCCCTAAAACTTCCGGGTTGTCTCCCTGGCAACGCTTTCTTTGAAGCCATTAATCTAGGCATATAGTGCTCAAGTAATGGATCCACCCTGATTCCAAGGTATATCAAAGACAATTTTAATTAACAATGATTTGTAATTTAGTAGTGAGCACAAAGTAACATATATCAAGCAATGGCGAAGTCTAACTCTCTTCCTATGCATCGGCATCTCATAAAAGAACAATTCATGCACACACAGTAAAGGCCAATGCATAGTATAAACAGTTTCTTGCAATTTTATCATATTGGAAACATAAAGAGGCGGAGATGTAGTTCCTCTCTCATAATAATTGCAAGTAGGAGCAGCAAGCACATTCATATTATATTCATCAAAATCATCATGTGCAACGGTAAAAGGCAACCCATCAATATAATCCTTAATAAGCACAAACTTCTCCGATATAGTGTAGTCGGGAGAATTCAAAAAGATAATAGGACTATCATGCGTGGGTGAAATAGCAACAATTTCATGTTTAACATAAGCAACTATAGCAAGTTCATCTCCATAAGCATAATTCATATTGGCATCTTGGCCACAAGCATATCAAGCATCATCAAAAAGGGATATTTCAAGAGAATCAACGGGATCATAGAAATCATCATAGCAATCATCCTTCGGTAAGCACGAAGGGGAATTAAACAATGTATGAGTTGAAGAGTTACTCTCATTAGAAGGTGGGCACGGGTGATCAATCCGCTCTTCCTCATTTTGTTCTTCGCTCTCCTCATCATCTTTTTCATCCAATGAGCTCACAGTTTCATCAATTTCTTCTTCCATAGCTTCCTGCAAAATATTATTCTCTTCTTGGACAGCGGAGACTTTCTCAATAAATGAATTAATATTGTAATTGTATTCATAATTTTCATAGCAATATCTAAGTATAGCAAAATCTTCAGGTCTATAAACATCATCATCTAAAGCTTCATACTTTTCAAACAAAGATTCAATTTCATAGGTAGCCTTAAAAGCAACAAATTCTTCAATTCGTTCAACATCATAGTAATCATATATACCATTAGCATAAGAAGCTAAGGTTTCATTATCATTAAATTTGCATGAAAAGGGAAGGTGTGGAGGCTTCATCCTAGAGCAACAATTATAATCATATCTCAAGCATAGATCCCGAGCATACCGACACAACATATTAATTTGATCCCATAATAGTTTCCCTTTTTATGTCAAGCGATAATCCCTAAAGTATTCACGTTGATCCAACGTTACTCCCATAACATAGTTGAATGGGGTTTTCTCGGGATTATTAAAGTAGTACATAATATCTTTCACATAACGATCATCGAGGGTTTTAGGAGGTCCCCATCTCCATGGGTAGCATCTACACCTAATTTTTTTGGTATTTCGTGTTCCATATCCATAACTAAAGAAAGAGAACAACTTAGAATAGCAAATAAAAATTACTTAGTGATAAAGCAAACAAGCACACACGAGAATATTCACCCCACGCTATGACTCCCCGGCAACGGCGCCAGAAAAAGGTCTTGATGACGCAAGTATACGGGATAGTTGTAGCCTCTTTCGATAAGTAAGAGTGTCGAACCCAATGAGGAGCTAAAGGTAGAACAAATACTCTCTCAAGTCCTATCGGCCACTAATACAACTCTACGCACGCTTGACGTTGGCTTTACCTAGAACAAGTATGAAACTAGAAGTACTTTGTAGGTGTGATAGGATAGGTTTGCAAGATAATAAAGAGCACGTAAATAAAAACTAGGGGCTGTTTAGATAAAGAAGCAATAAACTAAATATAGCGAGTGTGGAAAAGTGGTGGTAGGAGTTGTGAAATTGCCCCTAAGCAATTGACTACTTTACTAGACCGGTAATCACTATTGCAATTCTATTTGAGGGAGAGGCATAAGCTAACATACTTTCTATTCTTGGATCGTATGCACTTATGATTGGAACTCTAGCAAGCATCCGCAACTACTAAAGATCATTAAGGTAAAACCTAACCATAGCATTAAAGTATCAAGTCCCCTTTATCCCATACGCAAACAACCTACTTACTCGGGTCTGTGCTTCTGTCACTCACGCCACCCACCATAAGCAAATCATGAACATATTGCAAACCCTACAGCGGGAATCCCTCACACTTGCGCGACACGGAGAGCACCATAGGACAGCACCAATACTAAAACATGCAACTCAAACCAATCATAGCAATTCATCAATCACCGATAGGACAATGAAAATCTACTCAGACATCATAGGATGGCAACACATCATTGGATAATAATATGAAGCATAAAGCACCATGTTCAAGTAGAGGGTACAACGGGTTGCGGGAGAGTGGACCGCTGAATATAGATGGGGGAAGGTGATGGAGATGTTTGTGAAGATGATGGAGGTGTTGGTGTAGATCGCAGTGATGATGATGGCCCCCGGCAGCGCTCCGGCGCCACCGGAAGCAAGGGGAGAGAGACCCCCTTCTTCTTCTTCTTCTTCCTTGACCTTCTCCCTAGATGGGAGAAGGGTTTCCCCTCTGGTCCTTGGCTCCCATGGCGTGGGAGGGGCGAGATCCCCTCCAAGATTGGATCTATCTCTCTGTTTCTGCGTTCTCAAATTCTGCCCCTTCACCGTTTCTTTTATATCCGGAGATCCGTAACTCCGATTGGGGTGAATCTTTCGCCCAAATTTTTCGCATAAAATTAGCTTTCTTGCGGCAAAAAAAGAGCGTCAACCGCCTTACGGGTGGCCCAGGAGAGTGCCAGGCGCGCCCCCTATCTCCTGGCCACCTCGGACACCGTTTCGCGTTGATTCTTCCTCCGGAAAATCCCAAATATTCCAAAATAATTCTCCGTCCATTTTTATCCCGTTTGGATTCCGTTTGATATTGGGTTTCTGCGAAACATAAAACATGCAACAAATAGGAACTGGCACTGGGCACTGGAACAATATGTTAGTCTGAGAAAATAGTATAAAAAGTTGCCAAACGTATATGAAAGTTGAAGAATATTGGCATGGAACAATCAAAAATTATAGATACGATGGAGACGTATCACACCCAGAGCCAAAGAGTGTTAGGCATCACTGATGTCTTTCTGTCCGAGTGATCTGAAGACTTGTTACACTTGAGGACTGTGAATCCTCTAGCCGGTTAGGCGTCGCGTTCTGAGCATCCAAGAGTCATTGTGGATTGCCGGTGAACGAAGTATGTGAAGGTTTGGAAGTCTACCTCAAAGACATACCTGAGTGATTGAGCGAGGACTGGGTGTCCTGAGCTCAAGGGGAATAAGGTGAAGACACGGTCTTCTGAGTTAAATCTCAGCCTCCCTAACCAGACATATAGTTTTCATCGCAATTGGAACTGGTCTACCAAATCCTTGTCTTTGTCAAGCTACTGGTTCTATCCTCTACTCTCCTTACTTTACAGTTCTCTTCGTGAAGTCATTGCTTGCCTGTCTGATCTGTTTGACTTCACTCTGTGAAGACTATTATCTGTTTAGCTTCACACTATCTTCCTTTCTGATCCTGTCTACCTAGTTGCAGTTAGTTTTCATGCTTTCATTATATAGTATGCTTGACTAATGCTTGCCTAGTGTAGTTTTCATTCTGCTGCTTACTATATAGGCTCAGTTTACCTGTTTGTCTTCAAAGCCACCGTGTTTTCAAGACTTCCATAAAAATCGCCTATTCACCCCCCCCCTCCCCCCCGCCTCTAGTCGATAACTAGCACTTTCAATTGGTATCAGAGCAAGCTACTCCCTTGTTCTGTGTAATTCGGTGTAACCACCTGGAGTTTTAGCCATGTCGACTGCAGGGATAATCAAGGTCTCCGCTACGTGCGCCGTCTTCGATAGCACTGACTACCCCTACTAGAAGAACAAGATGCGCTTGCATCTTGAAGCCATTGATGTTGATCTCTGGTATGTCATTAAGACTGGCGTTCCCAAAGTCGGTGAAGGTGTCACCGCTGCTGATGTCAAGAGATTTTCTCAATTAGACTCAACCGCCAAGAACATCATCTGTGGTCATCTGACCAAAGGGCAGTATGGTCGTGTGAGTGCACTGGAAACTGCAAAGCTGGTCTGGGACTGGCTGTCCTAGGTCAACGAAGGCGTCTCAACTCAGAGAGACTCAAGAATCGATGTTCTTCGCAATCTCTTCAACCGCTTCAAGAGAAATGACAATGAAAATGTCCAGCTCACGTTCGATCGCTTGACTGATATCACCAAGAGCTGCGTGCTCTCGGCGCCACTAAGATCACCAAGCATGAGATCATGAAGAAGCTCATGAGATCACTTGACAGCTTGTTTGACACCTTAGATCTGATGATTCAAGAACGTCTTGACTTCAAAGATCTCGATCCGTCTGACAAACTTGAGAGGCTCAACACACGAGTTCCAGCTATCTGATAAACGTCATAGCTGTGATCCCAACTATGGCCAAACTCGTGCTCTGAAGGCAAAGGCTGTTTCCTCATCTGAAGAAGAATCTGACTGTAGCTCTGGTGATCCTGAAGATCTTGGCAAATAACTTGCAATGCTTGTGAGGAAGCTTCAGAAGTTCTCCAAGAAGAATCGGTTCAGCAAGTCTTCAAGGTCTAGCTCCAAGAATGTCGAGGCTTCATCACGTGACTACAAGAAGAGGACTTGCCACAAATGCAAGAACACAGGCCACTACATCTCTGAGTGCCCTCAATGGGATAAGGAATCGAAGAATAAGAAGACCAACAAGAAGAAGAAGAGCAAGGAATATGATTCTGATGACAAGAAGAAGAAGAGGTCTTCAAAATCTTCTTCAAAGTCTTCGTCAAAGTCTTCATCTCATAAGAAGACCTCATCAAGCAAGGCTCGTGCATTTATTGGCAAGGAAATGGATTTAGAGGAGGAATCTGCCTCTGAGGAGGCGGAGGTGGAGTCTCAGGAGGAGTCTGATTGAGGCGTGGCAAGCCTGGCTCTGGCATCAGCGTTCGTCGCCAAGTCTATCTTCAATACTGACGATAATGGTTGCAGCGTTGAAGCCAAAGCTGATGATGATGACAACTCTTCTCCTACCTACTGCTTCATGGCACGTGGTGCCAAGGTAAGTTCACGCGATGCCTACTTTCAAACCTCTAGTGAAGATGACTCTGAATGTGAATCCAAACCTAGCTATAAGACACTTGCTAAAATTGCAACTGAGCAACAAACTGCTACGGAACATATTCAAAAGTTGCTAGACAAAAGTGATGACCTGTTGGACGCGGAAATGAATCAAACTCAATCCTTAATCGAAGACATTAAAAGTCTTCGCATTAAGTACGAAGATCTTGAAAGTCGTCATGAAACTCTTTCAGCCTCTCATGAGAAGCTTTCCTACGATTATCTTCAAAGGAAGCAGGATCTAGAGAAACTGAGAGCGTCTCAGGAAGATCTTCAAAAAGAGAATGATTCACTACTCGCCCAATAGATCAGTGCCGCTCAAGTAGAATTTGTTCCACCAAGCTTGAAGTATCTTGAGCATGATAATGTTGTCTCTGTTGCTGAATGTTCTACTGCTTCTAATGTTGCAACATCTTCAACTACTAATGTGGTAACTAACCCCTCTACTAAGGATGCCACTACTATTGCTGATAAAAATGCTAGGTTGAAGACATTGCTTGAGACCGGCATGTACAAAAGCCTCAAAGGGCATCAAACTTTGTGCGATGTCCTCAAGAAACAGATTCTGAACCGAATCCCTAGGAAAGAGGGTGTTGGGTTCGAGAGGAAAATGAACGTTGATGGTTCATATTGGACGCCTGAGCAGTACCCCAAAACCACCTGGGTTGCTGCTAAGGATCCTTCAGTTGACCCATCCACGTTATCTAGCTTCACTTGTGCTAACCCAATTTTCATTGATGAATCCTTTGATGCAAACTATAAACTTTTCAAGAATCAGAATGGTGAAGTGTTTGCCAGGTACATTGGTACTAACTGCAGGAACAGTTCACCCCAGAAGAAGATCCGGATGCCCAAAAGCTGTCTTGAGAAGCTTCCCGTGAATGTCATCATAACACCACCTGGGAAGAAGACAAACCCCCGACCAAAGGCGTCATCTAGTCCAAAGGCTTCATACAGACAGAGGACCTCTCATGGTCACCCTGATACGTCTCCAACGTATCTATAATTTTTGATTGTTCCATGCTATTATATTGCCTGTTTTGGATGTTTATGGGCTTTACTTTACACTTTTATATCATTTTTGGGACTAACCTACTTACCGGAGGCCCAATCCGCATTGCTGTTTTTTTTGCCTATTTCAGTGTTTCGAAGAAAAGGAATATCAAACGGAGTCCAAACGGGATGAAACCTTCGGGAGCGATCTTTTTGGAACAAATGCAAGCCAGGAGACTTGGAGTGGACGTCAAGCAACAAACGAGGTGGCCACGAGGGTGCCTGGCGCGCCCTAAGGGGGTGGGCGCGCCCTCCACCCTCGTGGGCCCCTCGAGGCTCAACCGACGTACTTCTTTCACCTATATATATACTCCCGTACCCTGAAAACATCGGGGAGCACCACGAAAACCTAATTCCACCGCCGCAACCTTCTGTATCCACGAGATCCCGTCTTGGAGCCTTCGTCGGTGCTCCGCCGGAGGGGGAATCGACCATGGAGAGCCTCTACATCATCTCCAAGGCCTCTCCAATGAGTTGTGAGTAGTTTACCACAGACCTTTGGGTCCATAGTTATTAGCTAGATGGCTTATTCTCTCTCTTTGAATCTCAATAAAAAGTTCTCCTCGATCTTCTTGGAGGTCTATTCGATGTAACTCTTTTTGCGGTGTGCTTGTCGAGATCCGATGAATTGTGGGTTTATGATCAAGTTTATCTATGAGAAATAATTGAATCTTCTCTGAATTCTTTTATGTGTGATTGGTTACCTTTGCAAGCCTCTTCAAATTATCAGTTTGGTTTGGCCTACTAGATTGATCTTTCTTGCAATGGGAGAAGTGCTTAGCTTTGGGTTAAATCTTGCGGTGTCCTTTCCCAGTGACATCAGGGGTAGCAAGGCACGTATTGTATTGTTTATCCCTCTACATCATGTCATCTTTCTTAATGAGTTACTCTATTCTTATGAACTTAATACTCTAGATGCAGGCAGGAGTCGGTCGATGTGTGGAGTAATAGTAGTAGATGCAAAATCGTTTCGATCTACTTGTCACGGACGTGATGCCTATATACATGATCATGCCTAGATACTCTCATAACTATGCACTTTTCTATCAATTGCTCGAAAGTAATTTGTTCACCCATCGTAATACTTATGCTATCTTGAGATAAGCCACTAGTGAAACCTATGGCCCCCGGGTCTATCTTTTATCATATAAGTTTCCCATCTACTTTTATTTTCCAATCTATATCATAAAAATACCAAAAATATTTATCTTATCTTATTATCTCTATCAGATCTCACTTTTGCAAGTTACCGTGAAGGGATTGACAACCCCTTTATCGCGTTGGTTGCAAGGTTCTTGTTTGTTTGTGTAGGTGCATGGGACTTTTGAGGAGCCTCCTGTTGGATTGATACCTTGGTTCTCAAAAACTGAGGGAAATACTTACACTACTTTGCTGCATCACCCTTTCCTCTTCAAGGGAAAACCAACGCAGTGCTCAAGAGGTAGCAAGAAGGATTTCTGGCGCCGTTGCCGGGGAGGTCTTCGCTCAAGTCAAGACATACCAAGTACCCATCACAAACTCATCTCCCTCGCATTACATTATTTGCCATTTGCCTCTCGTTTTCCTCTCCCCCACTTCATCCTTGTCGTTTTATTCGCCCTCTCTTTCCCATTCTCCTCTCTTTTTTGCTTGCCTCTTGTGTGCTCGTGTGTTATTTCATTTATCTCTCCATAATGGCTAGTCCTCCTATCATCATTAGTACTCTCGATCATGAAGTTCTTAATTTTAAACAAAGGGAGGGAGAAAATCTAAAAGATGCTTGGCATAGAATTTGCAATGCTCAAAATAGATCTGCTAGGAAGCAATCTACTTCCATTCTTCTTCTCAATTTTTATGTAGGCATTACTCCTTGGAATAGATATATCCTTGATACCATTACTGGAGGGAATTTCTTGGGTATCCATACTTTTGATGCTTATAATGCTATGTTAGATTTGTTTGGTCCACCCCCTCTTTTGGTTAATGGAACTATTTTAACTTTGGAACATGTGATGCAAATGCTTGAAATTATCAAAAATAAAGTTGCCACTATTGAGTTAATTGAAAATTTGTATAAAAAGATCCACAATCAAATTACCCAATATGGATCTAGGGTTGGCGTTACTTTGAGATTTTTTAAAGAGAAAGAACCTATAGTTAATAAAAGAATAGATCTAGATTCTACAAGAATTGGTAAACTTGAGGATATCATTACCAACTTAGGGTCTTCCTTTTCATCCGTGAAAAATACTCCAACTTCCCCTACCAAAATTTCCAAATTTATGTATGTTCCTAAAAATAAGGGTGAATCTTCTAGTAAGGAAAATGTTGATCTTAAATCAATAAGTGTTCATCCCAATTTTCTCGCTATCATTAAGGAACCTTTTGCTACAAACAAATTTCTTGATTTCTTGCCTAGGAGTTTAATCATTGCTAAAAAGAAAGAAACTCCTAAGGATTATAAGTGCTCTATTGAAGAATTGAATACCAAAGATGGCAATACTTAGATCTATTCTCGCTTTTATGCCTAGCTAGGGGCGTTAAACGATAGCGCTTGTTGGGAGGCAACCCAATTTTATTTTTGTTACTTGCTTTTTGCTTCTGTTTAGTAATAAATATTTCATCTAGCTTCTGTTTAGATATGGTTTTATGTTTTAATTAGTGTTTGTGCCAAGTAGAACCTATAGGATAACCTACGATGATAGTTAATTTGATTCTGCTGAAAAACAGAAACTTTTGCACGAACGAGAATAATTTTAATAAATCACAGAAACGTGATTTTGCGTTGATTATTTTTGCAGTAGATAAATAGACAAATTGCCCAGGACTTCCTATTTTGGTAGGATTTTTAGAGTTCCAGAAGTATTCGAAAGTTACAGATTGCTACAGACTGTTCTGTTTTTGACAGATTCTGTTTTTCGTGTGTTGTTTGCTTATTTTGATGCATCTATGGCTAGTATCGGGGGGTTGTTGGGGAACGTGGTAATTTCAAAAAAAATTCCTACGCACACGCAAGATCATGGTGATGCATAGCAACGAGAGGGGAGAGTGTTGTCCACGTACCCTCGTAGACCGAAAGTGGAAGCGTTAGAACAACGCGGTTGATGTAGTCGTACGTCTTCACGGCCCGACAAATCAAGCACCGAAACTACGACACCTCCGAGTTCTAGCACACGTTCAGCTTGATGACGATCCCCGTACTCCGATCCAGCAGAATGTCGGGGAAGAGTTTCGTCAGCACAATGGCGTGGTGACGATCTTGATGTTCTACCGTCGCAGGGCTTCGCCTAAGCACTCCTACAATATTATCAAGGACTATGGTGGAGGGGGGCACCTCACACGGCTAAGAGATCAAGAGATCAATTGTTGTGTCTAGAGGTGCCCCCCTGCCCCCGTATATAAAGGAGCCAGGGGGAGGGGGCGGTCGGCCTAGGAGGGGCGCGCCAAGGGGAGTCCTACTCCCACCGGGAGTAGGACTCCCTCCTTTCCATGTTGGACTAGGAGAAGGGGGGAAGGAGGAGGGAGAGAGGAAGGAAAGGGGGGGGGCGCCGCCCCCCTATCCTTGTCCTATTCGGACTAGGGGGGAGGGGTGCGCGGCCCAGCCCTTGCCTCCTCTCCTCTTCTCCACCAAGGCCCATGTAGGCCCATTTAGCCCCGGGGGGTTCCGGTAACCTCCCGGTACTCCCGTAAAATCCCGATATCACCCGGAACACTTCCGACATCCAAATATAGGCTTCCAATATATCAATCTTCATGTCTCGACCATTTCAAGACTCCTCGTCATGTCTGTAATCTCATCCGGGACTCTGAACAAACTTCGGTACATCAAAACTCATAAACTCATAATAAAACTGTCATCGAAACCTTAAGCGTGCGGACCCTACGGGTTCGAGAACTATGTAGACATGACCTAGAACTGTTTCCGGTCAATAACCAATAGCGGAACCTGGATGCTCATATTGGCTCCTACATATTCTACGAAGATCTTTATCGGTCAAACCGCATAACAACATACGTTGTTCCCTTTGTCATCGGTATGTTACTTGCCCGAGATTCGATCGTCAGGTTCTTAATACCTAGTTCAATCTCGTTATCGGCAAGTCTCTTTACTCGTTACGTAATGCATCATTCCGTAACTAACTCATTGGCTACATTGCTTGCAAGGCTTATAGTGATGTGCATTACCGAGAGGGCTCAGAGATACCTCTCCGACAATCGGGGTGACAAAACCTAATCTCGAAATACGCCAACTCAACATGTACCTTTGGAGACACTTGTAGAGCTCCTTTATAATCACCCAGTTACGTTGTGACGTTTGGTAGCACACAAAGTGTTCCTCCGGTAAACGGGAGTTGCATAATCTCATAGTTATAGGAACTTGCATAAGTCATGAAGAAAGCAATAGCAACATACTAAACGATCAAGTGCTACGCTAACGGAATGGGTCAAGTCAATCACATCATTCTCCTAATGATGTGATCCCATTAATCAAATGACAACACATGTCTATGGTTAGGAAACATAACCATTTTTGATTAATGAGATAGTCTTGTAGAGGCATACTAGTGACATTAAGTTTGTCTATGTATTCACACATGTATCATGTTTCCGGTTAATACAATTCTAGCATGAATAATAAACATTTATCATGATATGAGGAAATAAATAATAACTTTATTATTGCCTCTAGGGCATATTTCCTTCAGTCTCCCACTTGCACTAGAGTCAATAATCTAGATTACACAGTAATGATTCTAACACCCATGGAGTCTTGGTGCTGATCATGTTTTGCTTGTGGAAGAGGCTTAGTCAACGGGTCTGCAACATTCAGATCCGTATGTATCTTGCAAATCTCTATGTCTCCCACCTAGACTTGGTCCCAGATGGAATTGAAGCATCTCTTGATGTGCTTGGCCCTCTTGTGAAATCTAGATTCCTTTGCCAAGGCAATTGCACCAGTATTGTCACAGAAGATCTTCATTGGTCCCGATGCACTAGGTATGACACCTAGATCGGAAATGAACTCTTTAATCCAGACTCCTTCATTTGCTGCTTCCGAAGCAGCTAGGTACTCCACTTCGCATGTAGATCCCGCCACGATGCTTTGTTTAGAACTGCACCAACTGACAGCTCCACCGTTCAATATAAACACGTATCCAGTTTGCAATTTAGAATCGTCTGGATCAGTGTCAAAGCTTGCCTTGACGTAACCATTTACGACTAGCTCTTTGTCACCTCCATAAACGAGAAACATATCCTTAGTTCTTTTCAGGTATTTCAGGATACTCTTGACCGCTGTCCGGTGATCCACTCCTGGATTACTTTGGTACCTCCCTACCAAACTTATTGCTAAGCATATGTCAGGTCTGGTACACAGCATTGCATACATGATAGAGCCTATGGCTGAAGCATAGGGAACATCTTTCATTTTCTCTCTATCTTCTGCTGTGGTCGGGCATTGAGTCTGACTCAACTTCACACCTTGTAATACAGGCAAGAACCCTTTCTTTGCCTGATCCATTTTGAACTTTTTCAAAACTTTATCAAGGTATGTGCTTTGTGAAACTCAAATTAGGCGTCTTGATCTATCTCTATAGATCTTGATGCCCAATATGTAAGCAGCTTCACCGAGGTCTTTCATCGAAAAAGTTTTATTCAAGTATCCCTTTATGCTATCCAGAAATTCTATATCATTTCCAATTAACAGTATGTCATCTACATATAATATCAGAAATGCAACAAAGCTCCCACTCACTTTCTTGTAAATACAGGCTTCTCCAAAAGTCTGTATAAAACCATATGCTTTGATCACACTATCAAAGCGTTTATTCCAACTCCGAGAGGCTTGCATGTCACGCCCAATATGCCACCCTATCCAAAAGGAACTCGAAGGTCCCACCAAGGATAGACCCGCATATTGAAACGCTTTTGCAAGGTGGATATCATTACATCAACATTACATAATAGATGGGGATACATACATAAGGCGTACAATGCCACATGAATACAACATCACAATACATAAGAGCATCATCCAACTACGGATGAATCACAAACAGAAACTCAAACGACATCCACCCTGCTAGCCCAGGCTGCCGACCTGGAACCTATCCCCTGATCGAAGAAGAAGCAGAAGAAGAACTCAACGCAAGCAAGCATCGCTCTCGTGTCATGATCATCGCATGAACCTGTACCTGCAACTGTTGTTGTAGTAATCTGTGAGCCACGAGGACTCAGCAATCCCATTACCATAGGTATCAAGACTAGCAAAGCTTAATAGGAAAGGAAGGGGTAAAGTGGTGAGGCTGCAGCAGCGGCTAAGCATGATATTGTGGCTAACATACGCAAATAAGAGCGAGAAGAGAGCAAGCGGAACGCTCGTCAACTAGTAATGACCAAGAAGTGATCCTGAACTCCTACTTACGTCAAACATAACCCAGAAACCGTGTTCACTTCCCGGACTCCGCCGAGAAGAGACCATCACGGCTACACACGCGGTTGATGCGTTTTAATTCGGATCTGGTGTCAAGTTATCTACAACCGGACATTAACAAATTCCCATCTGCCTATAACCGTAGGCACGGCTTTCGAAAGATTATACCCTGCAGGGGTGTCCCAACTTAGCCCATAACAAGCTCTCGCGATCAACGAAGGAATAGACCTTCTCCCAGGAAGACCCGATCAGACTCGGAATACCTGTTTACAAGACATTTCGACAATGGTAAAACAAGACCAGCAAGACCGCCCGATGCGCCGACAATCCCGATAGGAGCTGCACATATCTCGTTCTCAGGGCAACACCGGATGAGCAATCCGTACAACTAAAACCAGACCTCAAGTTTCCCTGAGGGGGCGCTGCAAAGGGCTCTAGTTCGGACCAACACTTAGACAAGCACTGGCCCGGGGGGGCTAAAATAAAGATGACCCTCGGGATGTGCGACTCCCAAGGGAAAAAAGGGGTAGGTGAGTCAAATGGTAAAACCGAGGTTGGGCCTTGCTGGAGGAGTTTTATTCAAAGCGAACTGTCAAGGGGGTCCATAAATCACCCGACCGCGTAAGGAACGCAAAATCTGGGAACATAACACCAGTATGACGGAAACTAGGGCGGCAAGAGTGGAACAAAACACCAGGCATAAGGCCGAGTCTTCCACCCTTTACCAAGTATATAGATGCATTAATAATAAAATAAGAGATACTGTGATATCCCAACCAAAATCCTGTCCACCCTGGAGAAATCTTCAACTTCACCTGCAACTAGCAACGCTATAAGAGGGCTGAGCAAAGCGGTAACATAGCCAAGGAACGGTTTGCATAGGAAAGGTGTCACAGGTTAGAGGTTCATGGCAATTTGGGATGGCTTGATAAATAGGTGATAGGTAGCGCAGCATAGCGATAGAACGAAGCAACTAGCATAGCAATGATAGTAGTGAGATCCCGGGTAGCGGTCATCTTGCCTGAAATCCCTCTAGGAAAAAGAACGAGTCCATGAAGAAGACAAACGGAAGTAGTCGAACGGATCCTCACAATTCCGGAACGAAACCGAAGCTAACGAGAGAAGCAAACCGGGAAGAAGCAAACAACATGGTAAACAACCATCACATGAACATGGCATGATGCACAATCAAGTATGATGCATGACCGGTTTAAATAGGCATGGCATGGCAAAGTGCAACAAACAATACTACAAGTTAAGTGGAGCTCAATATGCAACGAGTTGCATATTGACGAAACACCACAAGCAATTATTTAGTTGATCTCGTTTAGGCTACCAAACAATATTAAATGTTTTTAAATATGGCAAGAGGTGAGGCATAATTAAACTACCTATCTAGGCAAGTTTAACTGAGGCCGGAAACAACAAACAACAATTCCGGAAAATCCTCATGTCCATAATCTAGTTTTGGTACTGTTCTGCCTATTACATAATTTTAGAGTTGTTAAACAGGAAAATAAAGTGGACCATGTTAAACTAGGCATTTTTCCACCCCATTTACATATAAAGTTTATTTAAAACCGAGCTACGGTTATTTAGTTATGAATTAAATCGTTTTAACATGGCATATTAGCAAATTTAAACAAACAACAAGTTAAACATTTTTAACATAGATGAAAGTGGCATATTATTAATCTACTCAATTTTCTGAGCATTTTACATATATAAATTATTTTAAACTGATGCACGATCAATGAGTTCTTAAATGCATGAAGAACAGGGGGTTTTCTGCAATTCTGCCAACTCTGGATAATTAGACAATTCGCAGAAGGTAAAAAAACATAACAGGGCCGAATCTACTGTAGTTGGGCCAACAGTGCACAGGGGGCGGGGCTGATCACCATTGGGCTTCGGCCCGGTCGGTGAGGAAACGAGGCAGGCCGGATCTGGAGAGGAAGAGGCCCAAGCGGCAGGGCAAGGCGCGGCTGGGCTGGGCCTTGCTGCAGACGAGGCCGGCCCACACGGGAGGGCGTGGTCAACGGGCACGGGCAATGCGGGCGTGCGGCAAGCACCGGCGACGAGGGCCACTCCGGCGAGGGGAGGAGGTCCGGCGAGGCGCGGGAGGGAGCCGGGGGCGCGGATCCGGTCGGGGACGAGCAGATCTGGGCGCGGCGGCTCCGTTCCCGGCGATGGCGAGGCCTGCCGGCGATGGGCGGAGCTCCTAGGGCGGCAGGGACCTGCGGGGAGGGAGAGAGAGAAGCCATGAGGGAGAGGGAGAAGGAAGGAAAAAGAAGGAGAGGGCGACGGGGTTCCGGCCTGGTTAGAAGCTTCGGGGGCGGCGGACTCAGCTCCGGCAAGGCGCTGGTCGCCGGCGACGAGGACGGGGCTCGGGCGCGGGGCGCTCGGGCAGGGAGCGGGAGGCGCGGGCGAGGGGGCCAGGGCGCACGGGGTCGGGCCCGATCGCGGCCCAAGGTGGGCTCCCCGTGGGCTTCGCGGGCCGCGGCGGTGGATGCTGGTTGGGGGCGACGTGGCGCGTCCGGGTTGGCCGCGGGCGCGTCTGGGCGGCGAGGTGGCGGCGCGGGAGGAGGCCAAGTGGCGGCGACAAGTGGCGGGGCTGGGTTCGGTCGACGCGAAATCTGAGGAGGAGGGGCTAGGAGGTAGGGGAAGGGCTAGGAGATGCCCAAAATGGCATGAGGGGGTCTATATATAGGGTAAAAGCTAGGGTTTAGAGGGTTTTGAGGCCGTTTCGGACCCTCGGATCACGATCTGACAATCAGGAACGGAGGGGGGTTTAGGTGGGCTGCAGGAGAGCTATGTAGATGAGGCCTTGGGCTGAGAGAAGAGAAGAGGAAAGCAGCCCGGCAACAGTTTCGGAGACCGAAACGTCCGACGATTAAACCGACTATATCGCGGTTATAAATATAACGGTTGGGCAGTCAAACGGACTCCGAATGCGACGAAACTTGACAGGCGACCTGTCTACACTATAATAAGACCGCATGACAAGTTGCATCCCATTCCGAGAACATTTTTATGCCACTTATAAAATAATATTTCGGAGGTGCCGCGGGCGCGTGCAAGTGTGGTCTGGACTCCGAACGGACAACGGAGAGAACCGGCGGGACCCGAACGGATGCAAGTTTTGAAAAACATGTGGATGAAATGCAGATGATGACATGAGACAAGATGCATAACAAGAACAAAATGCAAAACAACAGACAAAAACCCAACCACGAAGGAAAATAACATATCGCATCTCCGGAAAAGGCAAGAGTCGGAGTTACGAATATGGAAAGTTGTATCCGGGGCGTTACAACACTCCACCACTTCTCGTCCTGAGATCTAGGATGGCACCGGAGGGAAGAAAGAGGAAGATAAGAGGTAAAACTAAGTTGCTTCTTTGACAAACGAGTGAAACCAATGAACCTTGAGAGGTTAAAAAGTTGAGAGAAAGAACACAACAGAGTTGAACACAATTGAGAGCACTGCGGTAGAAAATAGAAACAAGGGGCACCATGTGAACCTTGGAGGTTGCAAAGACACAAATCAGGAGTTTAATGGACAAGATAGAATTCGAAACCACTCCGGTTAAAACAAGATGAGAGAGGAAGAATTTGGGCAGCACTCCGGTTGAACATGGAAGGAATAGAACATGAACTTGAGAAGATGGGAAGATACTTGATGAAATCAACAACACACTGCCTCCGGAACTATTGAAAGAATGGCATAATGGGTAAGAAGGATTTTAGACAGCACTCAGGTTGAAAAGAGAGGCAAAACTTGATAAGATGAAAAGAACTTGAAGGGATGACACAACACTCCGGTTAAATGGGTAAGCAATAAAATAACATGATCTTGGCAAAACGAGGTGATGGGTGAAGAGCACAACATCACAATGCCTCCGGAACGAAAGAATAAAAGCTAGACCGTTGGGATAAAGCGACGGAGAAGAAAATGACAACTTCTACCACAATTGAATTTGGAAGGCATCCTTGCAAGAAGAATCGAACGGAGTTGTTGGAAAATCAACAACGAGAAGCACAAGCTTGTTGTGGGCTTATGGAAAACATCTCGAGACTATGAGGTGACAACCGGCCACTAATGGAAACCGTTGATTTGATTGAGAGCACCAAAGAGATGAAAAAATTCTTCACCGAGAAGATAGGAGAAAACTCGGATCAATGATAAGCACCACAAATAGCAACATTCCCAATGGAAGGCTTTAGGTGAAATATAACCCAAGATAACTCCAACAAAGAGATTGATGGATTTAAAAATACCTCATTCTTGACAACATATGAATCATGAAACATGAAGGAAATTGTCAAGAGTGACATAACACCACCTCAAATGATAAGGTAGAACGAATTGCACTTTAGAATGCAAGATGAAGAATGATTGAACTCCTCAGAAACAAAACATGTGTTGAGCACCATGTTTACTTTTGAGTATAGCTTGGCGGGTCATAACTTCGAGAGAAACCTTGAAGAACAAAATGAGAATGAAAGGAATCCTTGATGAACCACCATGTAGAGCCTCCATGAAGAACTCCGGTAATAAAAGGATGATAAAAAGAAAGAGAAGTTGAAAACACAAGGTGAAGCCTTGCGATGATTTAGATGGAGCTTTGCGACGATATAACCAAGAAAACTTGGAACTCCGGAAATAAAAGAATTGAATCACCTCGAGGAAGTAAGAATAAGATTTATTGTATGCTTATCCTTCATCAAATTAAATTGATGAGAAGCAATGGATTTGGCATACTACTTATTCCCATTGAAAAAGGATTAAGGGGGGTATAGCGTGAACTTGAGAAGGTATTGATGGAACCACCGATAGGATTTGTTAACAATGAATGAATTGATAAATTGATACGATAACGAAGAAAGTGAAATCTTGAACGAACCATCGAAAGAATTGAAAACGAACGAAGTAAAGGGGTGAATCACCAGTAAGAATTAGAGAACGAATGAAGATACTTGAGGGAATTTGATACAAGAGAACAAAGAGATCACGAGCTGATTAGAGAATACTTGAGCAGTGTACTGGTAAGATTTGGATAACAAGAGCTGAAGGTTGAGAATGAGGAATTATGACATGATGGCCTTCGGAGGAAAGAAATGGAAACAACTCATGAAATGCTCCGGATGGGTGAAAAGAATTCTCACAATCAAAAACAATTATGAGAGGATGGCATCAAGCTAGAACCATGAATCTCGAAGAGAATGGAGCAAGATTTACGAGAAACTCTTCTTCGGTCTTCACATGTTGAGAATGATGATGAGAACCACCATGAATTGTTGAGATACTCCGGAACAAAGAAGAATAGAAATGATGAACCAACGATGAAATTATTCTGAAAGCGATCTAGGATAAGGAATATGACTGATGAAAATTCATTCTTACGTCAAACTCTGAAAAGTATTTGGAATAGCTCCGGAAAAATTAGAAGAGTCAGGTAAGATCCTGGGAAAAGACCTGTGGGTTAGGGCCCACTAAAAAGAAAACACCGTTGGAAATGATTTTAAAGAGAGATTGCACCGGTTGAATTAAATAGCTTGAATGAGATAATGATCTCCAAATAGATTCAACGGATTAAGAATGGAAACACAAATCTTCTGAGATATCTTCAACACTCTGGAACACATGAATAGCAAGAGGTGAGTGATTGAGAGGTGCACCGGCATGAGAAAGCATTTGACATGAGGAAAGGAATATGATCAACACTGAAAGCTTGAATTGGATCCACCGAAGAAGAAAAAAGAACGAAGGATGATGAACTTGAAGCTCGTGAGCATCTTCACGAGGGATCACCGGATCAGAACATTGATTTAAAAGAGTGAAGTGACTTCACTTGAATAAATGGATACTTGATTAAAATAAATGAGTCCTTGAAGAAAAAGGGTGGGAGGGTGGGAAAACAAAGGCAACTTGGGATGAACGAAACAAACACCATTGAGAAAACTTAGAATTGATCTTGCGGATGGGAAAAATGATGGGATCCACTTGAAGAGAAGCACACCGTTTGGAAAGAATTGACATGACAATCTCAATGATCAAGAAGGATTAGTACTCACATAGCAATATGAGAAAACCATTTAGGAAAGGTATGGATTCAACATTTGACTTCGAAGCAACTCGAATACCACAAATGAAACAAAACGAAGGATTTGGCTTGTAGAATAAGCCGGAACAAATACATATGATAGAGATTTACCCAATCCCATATCATGCATCTGTCGAAAAGATATTCTAGGAGCTACTTGAATTCCCACCTATAAAACTCCCGAAACTTTCTGGTTATGCAATCTGGTGTTGGGGATACAGGGGAAGCAATATATATCTCACCCAAACTAACAATACCTACATCCAAGCTGTATCCATCCGTCAACACATAAGCAAGAAACCTTCGGAAATCGTGTACCTCAACCTTTGAAAAGCATCCGTTATACGAGTTATGGCAATACTCCCGAACTCCCCAGTACTGGGTGACGTCGAGGTTATCTCACCAACAACTGCATAAAAGAGATTTTCGATGTCGCCAAAACTCAGGTATTCCAGAACTGCAACGATAAAATTGTGACGACAACACCTCGGAGCTCAACTCCCCGGGTCAATGCCACACCTAATAGACAGGAGGCACCAAGAACAATGTTCTCGTCACAAAACCATCGGAACGATTCCAAGATACCCGCGTGATCCTAAAAAAATTTAGTGAAATTTGAGGAGAGGAAAGACAAAACATCTACGTCAGGAGACCTCACCAGAGCGACGAAGGGGCTGAGGAGTAAAAAGAATCCTACTCTCCGATATATATAATCCTAAGACTCAAAAATAGTTTTCTTCTAGACTCAACAACGCCCAACAATCAAGGGGGCTCCTATGGTCGGTCGAGGCTCTGATTACCAACTTGTCACGCCCAAGATGCAACCCTATCCTAAAGGAACTCGAAGGTCCCACCAAGGATAGACCCGCATATTGAAACGCTTTTGCAAGGTGGATATCATTACATCAACATTACATAATAGATGGGGATACATACATAAGGCATACAATGCCACATGAATACAACATCACAATACATAAGAGCATCATCCGACTATGGATGAAACACAAACAGAAACTCAAACGACATCCACCCTGCTAGCCCAGGCTGCCGACCTGGAACCTATCCCCTGATCGAAGAAGAAGCAGAAGAAGAACTCAACGCAAGCAAGCATCGCTCTCGCGTCATGATCATCGCATAACCTGTACCTGCAACTGTTGTTGTAGTAATCTGTGAGCCACGAGGACTCAGCAATCCCATTACCATGGGTATCAAGACTAGCAAAGCTTAAAGGAAAGGAAGGGGTAAAGTGGTGAGGCTGCAGCAGCGACTAAGCATATATGGTGGCTAACATACGCAAATAAGAGCGAGAAGAGAGCAAGCGGAATGCTCGTCAACTAGTAATGACCAAGAAGTGATCCTGAACTCCTACTTACGTCAAACATAACCCAGAAACCGTGTTCACTTCCCGGACTCCGCCGAGAAGAGACCATCATGGCTACACACGCAGTTGATGCGTTTTAATTCGGATCTGGTGTCAAGTTATCTACAACCGGACATTAACAAATTCCCATCTGCCTATAACCGTAGGCACGGCTTTCAAAAGATTATACCCTGCAGGGGTGTCCCAACTTAGCCCATAACAAGCTCTCGCGATCAACGAAGGAATAGACCTTCTCCCAGGAAGACCCAATCAGACTCGGAATCCCGGTTTACAAGACATTTTGACAATGGTAAAACAAGACCAGCAAGACCGCCCGATGCACCGACAATCCCGATAGGAGCTGCACATATCTCGTTCTCAGGGCAACACCGGATGAGCAATCCGTACAACTAAAACCAGACCTCAAGTTTCCCTGAGGGGGCGCTGCAAAGGGCTCTAGTTCGGACCAACACTTAGACAAGCACTGGCCCGGGAGGGCTAAAATAAAGATGACCCTCGGGATGCGCGACTCCCAAGGGAAAAAAGGGGTAGGTGAGGCAAATGGTAAAACTGAGGTTGGGCCTTGCTGGAGGAGTTTTATTCAAAGCGAACTATCAAGGGGGTCCCATAAATCACCCGACCGCGTAAGGAACGCAAAATCCGGGAACATAACACCGGTATGACGGAAACTAGGGCGGCAAGAGTGGAACAAAACACCAGGCATAAGGCCGAGTCTTCCACCCTTTACCAAGTATATAGATGCATTAATAATAATAAGAGATATTGTGATATCCCAACCAAAATCCTGTCCACCATGGAGCAATCTTCAACTTCACCTGCAACTAGCAACGCTATAAGAGGGCTGAGTAAAGCGGTAACATAGCCAAGCAACGGTTTGCATAGGAAAGGTGTCACAGGTTAGAGGTTCATGGCAATTTGGGATGGCTTGATAAACAGGTGATAGGTAGCACGACATAGCGATAGAACGAAGCAACTAGCATAGCAATGATAGTAGTGAGATCCAGGGTAGCGGTCATCTTGCCTGAAATCCCGCTAGGAAGAAGAACGAGTCCATGAAGAAGACAAACGGAAGTAGTCGAACGGATCCTCACAACTCCGGAATGAAACCAAAGCTAACGAGAGAAGCAAACCGGAAAGAAGCAAACAACATGGTAAACAACCATCACATGAACATGGCATGATGCACAATCAAGTATGATGCATGACCGGTTTAAATAGGCATGGCATGGCAAAGTGCAACAAACAATACTACAAGTTAAGTGGAGCTCAATATGCAACGAGTTGCATATTGACGAAACACCACAAGCAATTATTTAGTTGATCTCGTTTAGGCTACCAAACAATATTAAATGTTTTTAAACATGGCAAGAGGTGAGGCATAATTAAACTACCTAGCTAGGCAAGTTTAAGTGAGGCCGGAAACAACAAACAACAATTCCGGAAAATCCTCATGTCCATAATCTAGTTTTGGTACTGTTGTGCCTATTGCATAATTTTAGAGTTGTTAAACAGGAAAATAAAGTGGACCATGTTAAACTAGGCATTTTTTCACCCCATTTACATATAAAGTTTATTTAAAACCGAGCTACGGTTATTTAGTTATGAATTAAATCGTTTTAACATGGCATATTAGCAAATTTAAACAAACAGCAAGTTAAACATTTTTAACATAGATGAAAGTGGCATATTATTAATCTACACAATTTTCTGAGCATTTTACCTATATAAATTATTTTAAATCGATGCACGATTAATGAGTTATTAAATGCATGAAGAAGAGGGGGGTTTCTGCAATTCTGCCAACTCTGGATAATTAGACAATTCGCAGAAGGTAAAAAAAACATAACAGGGCCGAATCTACTGCAGTTGGGCCAACAGTGCACAGGGGGAGGGGCTGCTCACCATTGGGCTTCGGCCCGGTCAGTGAGGAAGCGAGGCAGGCCGGATCTGGAGAGGAAGAGGCCCAAGCGGCAGGGCAAGGCGCGGCTGGGCTGGGCCTTGCTGCGGACGAGGCCGGCCCACACGGGAGGGCGCGGTCAACGGGCACGGGCTATGCGGGCGTGCGGCGAGCACCGGCAATGAGGGCCACTCCGGCGAGGGGAGGAGGTCTGGCGAGGCGCGGGAGGGAGCCGGGGGCGCGGATCCGGTCGAGGACAAGCAGATCTGGGCGCGGCGGCTCCGTTCCCGGCGACGGTGAGGCCAGCCGGCGACGGGCGGAGCTCCTAGGGTGGCAAGGACCTGCGGGGAAGGAGAGAGAGAATCCATGAGGGAGAGGGAGAAGGAAGGAAAAAGAATGAGAGGGCGACGGGGTTCCGGCCTGGTTAGAAGCTTCGGGGGCGGCGGAGTCAGCTCCGGCGAGGCGCTGGTCGCCGGCGACGAGGACGGGGCTCAGGCGCGGGGCGCTTGGGCAGGCAGCGGGAGGCGCGGGCGAGGGGGCAGGGCGCACGGGGTCGGGCCCGGTCGCGGCCCGAGGCGGGCTCCCCGTGGGCTTCGCGGGCCGTGGCGGTGGATGCTGGTTGGGGGCGACGTGGCGCGTCCGGGTTGGCCGCGGGCGCGTCTGGGCGGCGAGGTGGCGGCGCGGGAGGAGGCCAAGTGGCGGCGACAAGTGGCGGGGCTGGGTTCGGTTGGCGCGGAATCTGAGGAGGAGGGGCTAGGAGGTAGGGGAAGGGCTAGGAGATGCCCAAAATGGCATGAGGGGGTCTATATATAGGATAAAAGCTAGGGTTTAGGGGGTTTTGAGGCCGTTTCAGACCGTCGGATCACGATCTGACAATCAGGAACGAAGGGGGGTTTAGGTGGGCTGCAGGAGAGCTGTGTAGATGAGGCCTTGGGCTGAGAGAAGAGAAGAGGAAAGCAGCTCGGTAACAGTTCCGGAGACCGAAACGTCCGATGATTAAACCGACTATATCGCGGTTATAAATATAACGGTTGGGTAGTCAAACAGACTCCGAATGCGACGAAACTTGACAGGCGGCCTGTCTACACTATAATAAGACCGCATGACAAGTTGCATCCCATTCCGAGAACATTTTTATGCCACCTATAAAATAATATTTCGGAGGTGCCGCGGGCGCGTGCAAGTGTGGTCTGGACTCCGAACGGACAACGGAGAGAACCGGCGGGACCCGAACGGATGCAAGTTCTGAAAAACATGCGGATGAAATGCAGATCATGACATGAGACAAGATGCATAACAAGAACAAAATGTAAAACAACAGACAAAACCCCAACCACGAAGGAAAATAACATATCGCATCTCCGGAAAAGGCAAGAGTCGGAGTTACGAATATGGAAAGTTGTATCCGGGGCGTTACATTGCACCAGTCCATAAATAGATTGCTGGAGCTTGCACACTTTGTTAGCACCTTTTGGATCGACAAAATCTTCCGGTTGCATCATATACAACTCTTCTTCTAGAAATCCATTAAGGAATGCAGTTTTCACATCCATTTGCCATATTTCATAATCATAAAATGCGGCAATTGCTAACATGATTCAGACAGACTTAAGCATCGCTATGGGTGAGAAAGTCTCATCGTAGTCAACCCCTTGAACTTGTCAAAAACCTTTCGCAACAAGTCGAGCTTTGTAGATAGTTACATTACCATCAGCGTCAGTCTTCTTCTTGAAGATCCATTTATTCTCGATGGCTTGCCGATCATCGGGCAAGTCAACCAAAGTCCATACTTTGTTCTCATACATGGATCCCATCTCAGATTTCATGGCCTCAAGCCATTTTGCGGAATCTAGGCCCATCATCGCTTCCTCATAGTTCATAGGTTCGCCATGGTCAAGTAACATGACTTACAGAATAGGATTACCGTACCACTCTGGTGCGGATCTTACTCTGGTTGACCTACGAGGTTCGGTAGTAACTTGATTTGAAGTTTTATGATCATTATCATTAGCTTCCTCACTGATTGGTGTAGTTTTCATAGGAACCGATTCTTGTGATGAACTACTTTCCAATAAGGGAGCAGGTACAGTTACCTCATCAAGTTCTACTTTCCTCCCACTCACTTCTTTCGAGAGAAACTCCTTCTCTAGAAAGGATCCGAATTTAGCAACAAAAATCTTGCCCTCAAATCTGTGATAGAAGGTGTACCCAATAGTCTCTTTTGGGTATCCTATGAAGACACATTTCTCCGATTTGGGTTCGAGCTTATCTGGTTGAAGTTTCTTCACATAAGCATCGCAGCCCCAAACTTTAACAAATGACAACTTTGGTTTCTTGCCAAACCACAGTTCATAAGGCGTCGTCTCGACGGATTTTGATGGTGCCCTATTTAACGTGAATGCGGCCGTCTCTAAAGCATAACCCCAAAACGATAGCGGTAAATCAGTAAGAGACATGAGATCGCACCATGTCTAGTAAAGTACGATTACGACGCTCGGACACACCATTTCGTTGTGGTGTTCCGGGTGGCGTGAGTTGCGAAACTATTCCGCATTGCTTCAAATGTAAACCAAACTCGTAACTCAAATATTCTCCTCCATGATCAAATCGTAGAAATTTTATTTTCTTGTTACGATGATTTTCCATTTCACTCTGAAATTCTTTGAACTTTTCAAATGTTTCAGACTTGTGTTTCATCAAGTAGATATACCCATATCTGCTCAAATCATCTGTGAAGGTGAGAAAATAACGATACCCTCCACAAGCCTCAATATTCATTGGACCACATACATCAATATGTATGATTTCCAACAAATCAGTTGCTCGCTCCATAGTTACAGAGAACGGCGTTTTAGTCATCTTGCCCATGAGGCACGGTTCGCAAGTACCAAGTGATTCCAGAAGTCCATCAGTATGGAGTTTCTTCATGCGCTTTACACCAATATGACCCAAATGGCAGTGCCACAAATAAGTTGCACTATCATTATCAACTCTGCATCTTTTGGCTTCAACATTATGAATATGTGTATCACTACTACCGAGATTCAATAAAAATAGACCACTCTTCAAGGGTGCATGACCATAAAAGATATTACTCATATAAATAAAACAACCATTATTCTCTGATTTAAATGAATAACTAGCTCGCATCAAACAAGATCCAGATATAATGTTCATGCTCAATGCTGGCACCAAATAACAATTATTCAGGTCTAAAACTAATACCGATGGTAGATGTAGAGGTAGCGTGCCGACCGCGATCACATCGACTTTGGAACCATTTACCACGCGCATCGTCACCTCGTCCTTAGCCAATATTCGCTTAATCCGTAGTCCCTGTTTTGAGTTGCAAATATTAGCAACAGAACCAGTATCAAATACCCAGGTGCTACTGCGAGCATTAGTAAGGTATACATCAATAACATGTATATCGCATATACCTTTGTTCACCTTGCCATCCTACTTATCCGCCAAATACTTGGGGCAGTTCCGCTTCCAATGACCAGTCTGCTTGCAGTTGAAGCACTCAGTTTCAGGTTTAGGTCCAGACTTGGGTTTCTTCTCTTGAGCAGCAACTTGTTTGTTGTTCTTCTTGAAGTTCCCCTTCTTCTTTCCTTTACCTTTTTTCTTGAAACTGGTGGTCTTATTGACCATCAACACTTGATGCTCCTTCTTGATTTCTACCTCCGCAGCTTTTAGCATTGCGAAGAGCTCGGGAATAGTCTTGTCCATCCCTTGCATATTATAGTTCATCACGAAGCTCTTGTAGCTTGGTGGCAGTGATTGAAGAATTCTATCAATGACACTATCATCGGGAAGATTAACTCCCAGTTGAATCAAGTGATTATTATACCCAGACATTTTGAGTATATGTTCACTGACATAACTATTCTCCTCCATCTTACAGCTATAGAACTTATTGGAGACTTCATATCTCTCAATCCGGGCATTTGCTTGAAATATTAACTTCAACTCCTGGAACATCTCATATGCTCCATGACGTTCAAAACATCGTTGAAGACCCGGTTCTAAGCGGTAAAGCATGGCACACTAAACTATCAAGTAGTCATCAGCTTTGCTCTGCCAGACATTCTTAACATCGTCAGTTGCATCTGCAGCAGGCCTGGCACCCAGCGGTGCTTCCAGGACGTAATCCTTCTGTGCAGCAATGAGGATATTCCTCAAGTTACGGACCCAGTATGTGTAATTGCTACCATCATCTTTCAACTTAGCTTTCTCGAGGAACGCATTAAAATTCAATGGAACAACAGCACGAGCCATCTATCTACAACAAACATAGAGAAGCAAAATACTATCAGGTACTAAGTTCATGATAAATTTAAGTTCAATTAATCATATTACTAAAGAACTCCCACTTAGACAGACATCTCTCTAGTCATCTAAATGATCACGTGATCCAAATCAACTAAACCATGTCCGATCATCACGTGAGATGGAGTAGTTTCAATGGTGAACATCACTATGTTGATCATATCTACTATATGATTCACGTTCGACCTTTCGGTCTCCGTGTTCCGAGGCCATATATGTATATGCTAGGCTCGTCAAGTTTAACCTGAGTATTCCGCATGTGCAACTGTTTTGCACCCGTTGTATTTGAACGTAGAGCCTATCACACCCGATCATCATGTGGTGTCTTAGCACGAAGAACTTCGCAACGGTGCATACTCAGGGAGAACACTTCTTGATAATTAGTGAGAGATCATCTTAAAATGCTACCGTCAATCAAAGCAAGATAAGATGCATAAAGGATAAACATCACATGCAATCAATATAAGTGATGTGATATGGCCATCATCATCTTGTGCTTGTGATCTCCATCTCCGAAGCACCGTTGTGATCACCAACGTCACCGGCGCGACACCTTGATCTCCAACGTAGCATTGTTGTCGTTATGCCATCTATTGCTTCTACGACTATCGCTACTGCTTAGTGATAAAGTAAAGCAATTATAGGGTGTTTGCATTTCATACAATAAAGCAACAACCATATGGCTCCTGCCAGTTGCCGATAACTTCGGTTACAAAACATGATCATCTCATACAATAAAATATAGTATCACGTCTTGACCATATCACATCACAACATGCCCTGCAAAAACAAGTTAGACGTCCTCTACTTTGTTGTTGCAAATTTTACGTGGCTGCTACGGGCTGAGCAAGAACCATTCTTACCTACGCATTAAAACCACAACGAAAGTTCGTCAAGTTAGTGTTGTTTTAACCTTCGCAAGGACCGGGCGTAGCCACACTCGGTCCAACTAAAGTTGGAGAAACAGACACCCGCCAGCCACCTGTGTGCAAAGCACGTCGATAGAACCAGTCTCGCGTAAGCGTACGCGTAATGTCGGTTCGGGCCGCTTCATCCAACAATACCGCCGAACCAAAGTATGACATGTTGGTAAGAAGTATGACTTGTATTGCCCACAACTCACTTGTGTTCTACTCGTGCATATAACATCTACGCATAAAACCTGGCTCGGATGCCACTGTTGGGGAACGTAGTAATTTCAAAAAAAATCCTATGCACATGCAAGATCATGGTGATGCATAGCAACCAGAGGGGAGAGTGTTGTCCATGTACCCTCGTAGACTGAAAGCGGAAGCGTTAGAACAACGCGGTTGATGTAGTCGTACGTCTTCACGGCCCGACCGATCAAGCACCGAAACTACGACATCTCCGAGTTCTAGCACACGTTCAGCTCGATGACGATCCCTGTACTCTGATCCAGCCGAATGTCGGCGAAGAGCTTCGTCAGCACGACGGCGTGGAGACGACTTGATGTTCTACCATCGCAGGGCTTTGCCTAAGCACTGCTACAATATTATCAAGGACTATGGTGGAGGGGGACACCGCAGATGGCTAAGAGATCAAGAGATCAATTGTTGTGTCTAGAGGTGCCCCCTGCCCCCGTATATAAAGGAGCCAGGGGGAGGGGGCGGCCGGCCTAGGAGGGGCGCGCCAAGGGGAGTCCTACTCCCACCGGGAGTAGGACTCCCTCCTTTCCATGTTGGACTAGGAGAAGGGGGGAAGGAGGAGGGAGAGAGGAAGGAAAGGGGGGGTGTCGCCCCCCTCTCCTTGTCCTATTCGGACTAGGGGGAGGGGCGCGTGGCCCAGCCCTTGCCTCCTCTCCTCTTCTCCACCAAGGCCCATGTAGGCCCATTTAGCCCCCGGGGGATTCCAGTAACCTCCCGGTACTCCGGTAAAATTCCGATATCACCTGGAACACTTCCCACATCCAAATATAGGCTTCCAATATATCAATCTTCATGTCTCGACCATTTCGAGACTCCTCGTCATGTCCGTAATCTCATCCAGGACTGCGAACAAACTTCGGTACATCAAAACTCATAAACTCATAATAAAACTGTCATCGAAACCTTAAGCGTGCGGACCCTACGGGTTCGAGAACTATGTAGACATGACCTAGAACTATTTCCGGTCAATAACCAATAGCGGAACCTGGATGCTCATATTGGCTCCTACATATTCTACGAAGATCTTTATCGGTCAAACCGCATGACAACATACGTTGTTCCCTTTGTCATCGGTATGTTACTTGCCCGAGATTCGATCGTCGATATCTTAATACCTAGTTCAATATCGTTACCGGCAAGTCTCTTTACTCGTTACGTAATGCATCATTCCATAACTAACTCATTAGCTACATTGCTTGCAAGGCTTATAGTGATGTGCATTACCGAGAGGGCCCAGAGATACCTCTCCGACAATCGGAGTGACAAAACCTAATCTCGAAATACGCCAACTCAACATGTACCTTTGTAGACACCTGTAGAGCTCCTTTATAATCACCCAGTTACATTGTGACATTTGGTAGCACACAAAGTGTTCCTCCGGTAAACGGGAGTTGCATAATCTCATAGTTATAGGAACTTGCATAAGTCATGAAGAAAGCAATAGCAACATACTAAATGATCAAGTGCTAAGCTAACAGAATGGGTCAAGTCAATCACATCATTCTCCTAATGATGTGATCCCATTAATCAAATCACAACACATGTCTATGGTTAGGAAACATAACCATCTTTGATTAATGAGCTAGTCTCGTAGAGGCATACTAGTGACATTAAGTTTGTCTATGTATTCACACCTGTATCATGTTTCCGGTTAATACAATTCTAGCATGAATAATAAACATTTATCATGATATGAGGAAATAAATAATAACTTTATTATTGCCTCTAGGGCATATTTCCTTCAGGGGTATGAACCATAGAGAAGTTGGAATACAGTAGGTTTAACACCAATATAAATAAAGAATGAGTTCACTACAGTACCTTATGTGGTGCTTTCTCTTTATTGCACTAACGGAGCTTATGAGATTTCCTGTTGAGTTTTGTGTTGTGAAGTTTTCAAGTTTTGTGTAAAGATTTGATGTACTATGGAATAAGGAGTGGAAAGAGCCCAAGCTTGGGTATGCCCATGGCACCCCAAGATAATCCAAGGACAACCAAAAGCCTAAGCTTGGGGATGCCCCGGAAGGCATCCCCTCTTTCGTCTTTGTTTATCGATAACTTTACTTGGAGCTATATTTTTATTCACCACATGATATGTGTTTTGCTTGGAGAGTCTTGTATGATATGAGTCTTTGCTTTTTAGTTTACCACAATCATCCTTGCAATACACACCTTTTGGTAGAGACACACTTGATTTGGAACTTATTAGAATACTCTATGTGCTTCACTTATATCTTTTGAGCTAGATAGTTTTGCTCTATGTGCTTCACTTATATCTTTTAGAGCACGGCGGTGGTTTAATTTTGTAGAAATTATTGATCTCTCATGCTTCAGTTATATTATTTTGAGAGTCTTTTAGAACAGCATGGTATTTGCTATAGTTATAAAATTGGTCCTACAATGATGGGCATCCAAGTTGGGTATAATAAAAACTATCATAAAAAAGTGAATTGGATGCTATGATCAATTTGATGCTTGATAAATGTTTTGAGATATGAGGATGGTGATATTATAGTCATGCTAGTGGAGTAATTATGAATTTGAGGAATACTTGTGTTGAAGTTTGTGATTCCCGTAGCATGCATGTATGGTGAACCGCTTTGTGATGAAGTTGCAGCATAATTTATTTATTGATTGTCTTTCTTATGAGTGGCGGTCGGGGACGAGCGATGGTCTTTTCCAACCAATCTATCCCCCTAGGAGCATGCGCATAGTACTTTGTTTTCAAAGACTTGGAGATTTTTTGCAATAAGTATATGAGTTCTTTATGACTAATGTTGAGTCCATGGATTATATGCACTCACCATATACCTTCCTCAAACCAGCCACCATATACTCTCACGCTTCCAACATTGCTAGCCTCTCTTGTGTCGCGCAACTTTCGCCGGTACCATACACCCACCATATACCTTCCTCAAACCAGCCACCATACCTACCTATTATGGCATTTCCATAGCCATTACGAGATATATTGTCGTGCAACTTTCCACCGTTCCGTTTATTATGACACGCATCATCATTGTCATATTGCTCTTTGCATGATCATGTAGTTGACATCGTATTTGTGGCAAAGCCACCTTCATAATTCTTCCATACATGTCACTCTTGGTTCATTGCATATCCCGGTACACCGCCGGAGGCATTCATATAGAGTCATATCTTGTTCTAAGTATCGAGTTGTAATCTTGAGTTGTAAGTAAATAAAAGTGTGATGATCTTCATTATTAGAGCATTGTCCCAAGTGAGGAAAGGATGATGGAGACTCCCACAAGTCGGGATGAGACTTCGGACTTTATAAAAAAAAGAGAAAGGCCAAATAAAAAATGAAAGAAAAAGAGAGAAGGGACAATGCTACTATCCTTTTACCACACTTGTGCTTCAAAGTAGCACCATGATCTTCATGATAGAGACTCTCCAATGTTGTCACTTTCATATACTAGTGGGAATTTTTCATTATAAAACTTGGCTTGTATATTCCAAAGACGGGCTTCCTCAAAACGCCCTAGGTCTTCGTGAGCAAGCAAGTTGGATGCACACCCACTTAGTTTCTTTTGTTGAGCTTTCATACATTTATAGCTCTAGTGCATCCGTTGCATGGCAATCCCTACTCACTCACATTGATATCTATTAATGGGCATCTCCATAGCCCGTTGATACGCCTAGTTGATGTCAGACTATCTTCTCCTTTTTTTGTCTTCTCCACAACCACCATTCTATTCCACATATAGTGAGGTCCATGGCTCACGCTCATGCATTGTGTGAAAGTTGAAAAAGTTTGAGAATACTAAAGTATGAAACAATTGCTTGGCTTGTCATCGGGGTTGTGCATGATTAAATACTTTATGTGATGAAGATAGAGCATAGCCAGACATGATTTTGTAGGGATAGCTTTCTTTAGCCATGTTATTTTGAGAAGACATGATTGCTTTGTTAGTATGCTTGAAGTATTATTGTTTTCATGTCAATATGAACTTTTATTTTGAATCATTTGGATCTGAACATACATGCCACAATAAAGAAAATTACATTGAGAATTATGCTAGGTAGCATTCCACATCAAAAATTCTGTTTTTATCATTTACCTACTCGAGGACGAGCAGGAATTAAGCTTGGGGATGCTTGATACGTCTACAACGTATCTATAATTTTTGATTGTTCCATGCTATTATATTACCTGTTTTGGATGTTTATGGGCTTTACTTTACACTTTTATTGTTGGGGAACGTTGCATAAGATAAAATATTTCCTACGTTCACATAGATCAATCTATGGAGTCATCTAGCAACGAGAGAGGGGAGTGCATCTACATACCCTTGTAGATCGCGTGCGGAAGCGTTCAAGAGAACGGGGTTGAGGGAGTCGTACTCGTCGTGATCCAAATCACCGGAGATCCTAGCGCCGAACGGACGACACCTCCGCATTCAACACACGTACGGTTGCAAAGATGTCTCCTCCTTCTTGATCTAGCAAGGGGGAAGGAGAGGTTGATGAAGATCCAGCAGCATGACGGCGTGGTGGTGGATGCAGCAGCGATCACGGCAAGGCTTCGCCAAGCTTCGGCGAGAGGGAGAGGTGGTGCGGGGGGGGGGGGGGGAGGGAGGCGTCAGAGACTCGGGGTGCGGCTGCCCTCCCTCCCCCTCCTTTATATAGGCCCCCTGGGGGGGCGCCGGCCCTGGGAGATGGGATCTCCAAGGGAGGGCGGCAGCCAAGGGGGTGGCTTGCCCCCCAAGGCAAGTGGAGGCGCCCTCCCACCCTAGGGTTTCCAACCCTAGGCGCAGGGGGCCCAAGGGGGGCGCACCAGCCCACCAGGGGCTGGTTCCCCTCCCCACTTCAGCCCACGGGGCCCTCCGGGATAGGTGGCCCCACCCGATGGACCACCGGGACCCTTCCGGTGGTCCCGGTACAATACCGGTGACCCCCGAAACTTTCTCGATGGCCGAAACTGCACTTCCTATATATAATTCTTCACCTCCGGACCATTCCGGAACTCCTCGTGACGTCCGGGATCTCATCCGGGACTCCGAACAACTTTCGAGTTACTGCATACTCATATCTCTGCAACCCTAGCATCACCGAACCTTAAATGTGTAGACCCTACGGGTTCGGGAGACATGCAGACATGACCGATACGCCTCTCCGGTCAATAACCAACAGCGGGATCTAGATACCCATGTTGGCTCCCACATGCTCCTCGATGATCTCATCGGTTGAACCACGATGTCGAGGATTCAATCAATCCCGTATACAATTCCCTTTGTCAATCGGTACGTTACTTGCCCGAGACTCGATCGTCGGTATCCCAATACCTCGTTCAATCTCGTTACCGGCAAGTCACTTTACTCGTACCGTAATGCATGATCCCGTGACCAGACACTTGGTCACATTGAGCTCATTATGATGATGCATTACCGAGTGGGCCCAGAGATACCTCTCCGTCATACGGAGTGACAAATCCCAGTCTCGATTCGTGCCAACCCAACAGACACTTTCGGAGATACCCGTAGTGCACCTTTATAGTCACCCAGTTACGTTGTGACGTTTGGCACACCCAAAGCACTCCTACGGTATCCGGGAGTTGCACAATCTCATGGTCTAAGGAAATGATACTTGACATTTGGAAAAGCTCTAGCGAAACGAACTACACGATCTTTGTGCTATGCTTAGGATTGGGTCTTGTCCATCACATCATTCTCCTAATGATGTGATCCCGTTATCAATGACATCCAATGTCCATAGTCAGGAAACCATGACTATCTGTTGATCAACGAGCTAGTCAACTAGAGGCTCACTAGGGACTTGTTGTGGTCTATGTATTCACACATGTATTACGATTTCCGGATAATACAATTATAGCATGAACAATAGACAATTATCATGAACAAAGAAATATAATAATAACCATTTTATTATTGCCTCTAGGGCATATTTCCAACAGTCTCCCACTTGCACTAGAGTCAATAATCTAGTTACATTGTGATGTATCGAACACCCATTGTGTTCTGGTGTTGATCATGTTTTGCTCTAGGGAGAGGTTTAGTCAACGGATCTGCTACATTCAGGTCCGTATGTACTTTACAAATATCTATGTCTCCATCTTGAACATTTTCACGAATGGAGTTGAAGCGACGCTTGATGTGCCTGGTCTTCTTGTGAAACCTGGGCTCCTTGGCAAGTGCAATAGCTCCAGTGTTGTCACAGAAGAGTGTGATCGGCCCCGACGCATTGGGTATGACTCCTAGGTCGGTGATGAACTCCTTCACCCAGATAGCTTCATGCGCTGCCTCCGAGGCTGCCATGTACTCCGCTTCACATGTAGATCCCGCCACGACGCTCTGCTTGCAACTGCACCAGCTTACTGCCCCACCATTCAAAATATACACGTATCCGGTTTGTGACTTAGAGTCATCCAGATCTGTGTCGAAGCTAGCATCGACGTAACCCTTTACGACGAGCTCTTCGTCACCTCCATATACGAGAAACATATCCTTAGTCCTTTTCAGGTACTTAAGGATGTTCTTGACCGCTGTCCAGTGTTCCATGCCGGGATTACTTTGGTACCTTCCTACCAAACTTACGACAAGGTTTATATCAGGTCTGGTACAGGTCATGGCATACATGATAGACCCTATGGCTGAGGCATAGGGGACGACACTCATCTTTTCTCTATCTTCTGCCGTGGTCGGGCATTGAGCCGAGCTCAATTTCACACCTTGCAACACAGGCAAGAACCCCTTCTTGGACTGATCCATATTGAACTTCTTCAATATCTTATCAAGGTATGTGCTTTGTGAAAGACCTATGAGGCGTCTTGATCTATCTCTATAGATTTTGATGCCTAATATGTAAGCAGCTTCTCCAAGGTCCTTCATTGAAAAACACTTATTCAAGTAGGCCTTAATGCTGTCCAAAAGTTCTATATCATTTCCCATCAAAAGTATGTCATCCACATATAATATGAGAAATGCTACAGAGCTCCCACTCACTTTCTTGTAAACGCAGGCTTCTCCATAAGTCTGCATAAACCCAAACGCTTTGATCATCTCATTAAAGCGAATGTTCCAACTCCGAGATGCTTGCACCAGCCCATAGATGGAGCGCTGGAGCTTGCATACCTTGTTAGCATTCTTAGGGTCGACAAAACCTTCCGGCTGCATCATATACAGTTCTTCCTTAAGGTGACCGTTAAGGAATGCCGTTTTGACGTCCATTTGCCATATCTCATAATCATAGTATGCGGCAATTGCTAACATGATTCGGACGGACTTCAGCTTTGCTACGGGAGAGAATGTCTCATCGTAGTCAATCCCTTGAACTTGTCGATAACCCTTAGCGACAAGTCGAGCTTTATATATGGTAACATTACCATCCGCGTCCGTCTTCTTCTTAAAGATCCATTTGTTTTCTATTGCTCGCCGATCATCGGGCAAGTCTGTCAAAGTCCACACTTTGTTTTCATACATGGATCCTATCTCGGATTGCATGGCTTCAAGCCATTTGTTGGAATCTGGGCCCGCCATCGCTTCTTCATAGTTCGAAGGTTCACCGTTGTCTAACAACATGATTTCCAAGACAGGGTTGCCGTACCACTCTGGTGCGGAACGTGTCCTTGTGGACCTTCGAAGTTCAGTAGGAGCTTGATCCGAAGTATCTTGATCATCATCATTAACCTCCTCTCTTGTCGGTGCAGGCACCACAGGAACATCTTCCTGAGTTGCGCTACTTACCGTTTCAAGAGGTAGTACTTCATCAAGCTCTACTTTCCTCCCACTTAATTCTTTCGAGAGAAACTCTTTCTCCAGAAAGGACCCGTTCTTGGCAACAAAGATCTTGCCCTCGGATCTTAAGTAGAAGGTATACCCAATGGTTTCCTTAGGGTATCCTATGAAGACGCATTTTTCCGACTTGGGTTCGAGCTTCTCAGGTTGAAGTTTCTTGACATAAGCATCGCATCCCCAAACTTTTAGAAACGACAGCTTAGGTTTCTTCCCAAACCATAATTCATACGGTGTCGTCTCAACGGATTTAGACGGTGCCCTATTTAAAGTGAATGTAGCTGTCTCTAGAGCGTATCCCCAAAATGATAGCGGTAAATCGGTAAGTGACATCATAGATCGCACCATATCCAATAGAGTGCGATTACGACGTTCGGACACACCATTTACGCTGAGGTGTTCCAGGCGGCGTGAGTTGTGAAACGATTCCACATTTCCTTAAGTGCGTACCAAATTCGTGACTTAAATATTCTCCCCCACGATCTGATCGTAAGAACTTTATCTTTCGGTCACGTTGATTCTCTACCTCATTCTGAAATTCCTTGAACTTTTCAAAGGTCTCAGACTTGTGTTTCATCAAGTAGACATACCCATATCTACTCAAGTCATCAGTGAGAGTGAGAACATAACGATATCCTCCGCGAGCCTCAACGCTCATTGGACCGCACACATCAGTATGTATGATTTCCAATAAGTTGGTTGCTCGCTCCATTGTTCCGGAGAACGGAGTCTTGGTCATTTTGCCCATGAGGCATGGTTCGCATGTGTCAAACGATTCATAATCTAGAGACTCTAAAAGTCCATCAGCATGGAGCTTCTTCATGCGCTTGACACCAATGTGACCAAGGCGGCAGTGCCACAAGTATGTGGGACTATCGTTATCAACTTTACATCTTTTGGTATTCACACTATGAATATGTGTAACATTACGCTCGAGATTCATTAAGAATAAACCATTCACCAGCGGGGCATGACCATAAAACATATCTCTCATATAAATAGAACAACCATTATTCTCGGATTTAAATGAGTAGCCATCTCGAATTAAACGAGATCCTGATACAATGTTCATGCTCAAAGCTGGTACTAAATAACAATTATTGAGGTTTAAAACTAATCCCGTAGGTAAATGTAGAGGTAGCGTGCCGACGGCGATCACATCGACCTTGGAACCATTCCCGACGCGCATCGTCACCTCGTCCTTCGCCAGTCTCCGCTTATTCCGCAGCTCCTGCTTTGAGTTACAAATATGAGCAACCGCACCGGTATCAAATACCCAGGAGCTACTACGAGCACTGGTAAGGTACACATCAATTACATGTATATCACATATACCTTTGGTTTTGCCGGCCTTCTTGTCCGCTAAGTACTTGGGGCAGTTCCGCTTCCAGTGACCACTTCCCTTGCAATAAAAGCACTCAGTCTCAGGCTTGGGTCCATTGTTTGACTTCTTCCCGGCAACTGGCTTACCGGGCGCGGCAACTCCCTTGCCGTCCTTCTTGAAGTTCTTCTTACCCTTGCCTTTCTTGAACTTAGTGGTTTTATTCACCATCAACACTTGATGTTCCTTTTTGATCTCTACCTCCGCTGATTTCAGCATTGAATATACCTCAGGAATGGTCTTTTCCATCCCCTGCATATTGAAGTTCATCACAAAGCTCTTGTAGCTCGGTGGAAGCGACTGAAGGATTCTGTCAATGACCGCGTCATCCGGGAGATTAACTCCCAGCTGAGTCAAGCGGTTGTGCAACCCAGACATCTTGAGTATGTGCTCACTGACAGAACTATTTTCCTCCATCTTACAGCTGAAGAACTTGTCGGAGACTTCATATCTCTCGACCCGGGCATGAGCTTGGAAAACCATTTTCAGCTCTTCGAACATCTCATATGCTCCGTGTTGCTCAAAACGCTTTTGGAGCCCCGGTTCTAAGCTGTAAAGCATGCCGCACTGAACGAGGGAGTAATCATCAGCACGAGACTGCCAAGCGTTCATAACGTCTTGGTTCTCTGGGATTGGTGCTTCACCTAGCGGCGCTTCTAGGACATAATCTTTCTTGGCAGCTATGAGGATGATCCTCAGGTTCCGGACCCAGTCCGTATAGTTGCTGCCATCATCTTTCAGCTTGGTTTTCTCTAGGAACGCGTTGAAGTTGAGGTGGACATGAGCGTTGGCCATTTGATCTACAAGACATTTTGCAAAGGTTTTAGACTAAGTTCATGATAATTAAGTTCATCTAATCAAATTATTCAATGAACTCCCACTTAGACAGACATCCCTCTAGTCATCTAAATGAAACATGATCCGAGTCAACTAGGTCGTGTCCGATCATCATGTGAGACGGACTAGTTAACATCGGTGAACATCTTCATGTTGATCGTATCTTCTATACGACTCATGCTCGACCTTTCGGTCTTCCGTGTTCCGAGGCCATGTCTGTACATGCTAGGCTCGTCAAGTCAACCTAAGTGTATTGCGTGTGTAAATCTGGCTTACACCCGTTGTATTCGAACGTTAGGATCTATCACACCCGATCATCACGTGGTGCTTCGAAACAACGAACCTTCGCAACGGTGCACAGTTAGGGGGAACACTTTTCTTGAAATTATTTCGAGGGATCATCTTATTTAAGCTACTGTCGTTCTAAGCAAATAAGATGTTAAACATGATAAACATCACATGCAATCAAATAGTGACATGATATGGCCAATATCATATTGCTCCTTTGATCTCCATCTTCGGGGCGCCATGATCATCTTCGTCACCGGCATGACACCATGATCTCCATCATCATGATCTCCATCATCATGTATTCATGAAGTTGTCACGCCAACGACTACTTCTACTTCTATGGCTAACGCGTTTAGCAATAAAGTAAAGTAATTTACATGGCGTTCTTCAATGACACGCAGGTCATACAAAAAATAAAGACAACTCCTATGGCTCCTGCCGGTTGTCATACACATCGACATGCAAGTCGTGATTCCTATTACAAGAACATGATCATCTCATACATCACATATATCATTCATCACATCCTTTGGCCATATCACATCACAAAGCACTTGCTGCAAAAACAAGTTAGATGTCCTCTAAATGTGGTTGCAAGTTTTTTACGTGGCTTCTATAGGTTTCTAGCAAGAACGTTTCTTACCTACATAAAACCACAACGTGATATGCCAATTTCTATTTACCCTTCATAAGGACCCTTTTCATCGAATCCACTCCAACTAAAGTGGGCGAGACAAACACCCGCTAGCCAACCTTATGCAACTAGTGCATGTCAGTCGGTGGAACCTGTCTCACGTAAGCGTACGTGTAAGGTCAGTCCGGGCCGCTTCATCCCACGATACCGCCGAAGCAAGATAAGACTAGTAGTGGCAAGAAAATTGGCAACATCTACGCCCACAACTGCTTTGTGTTCTACTCGTGCATAGTAACTACGCATAGACCTAGCTCATGATGCCACTGTTGGGAAACGTTGCATAAAATAAAAAAATTCCTACGTTCACCAAGATCAATCTATGGAGTCATCTAGCAACGAGAGAGGGGAGTGCATCTACATACCCTTGTAGATCGCGTGCGGAAGCGTTCAAGAGAACGGGGTTGAGGGAGTCGTACTTGTCATGATCCAAATCACCGGAGATCCTAGCGCCGAACGGACGGCACCTCCGCGTCCAACACACGTACGGTTGCGAAGACGTATCCTCCTTCTTGATCCAGCAAGGGGCAAGGAGAGGTTGATGAAGATCCAGCAGCACGACGGCGTGGTGGTGGATGCAGCAGCAATCACGGCAGGGCTTCGCCAAGCTTCTACGAGAGGGAGAGGTGGTGCGGGGGGGGGGGGGGAGGCGTCAGAGACTTGGGGTGCGGCTGCCCTCCCTTCCCCCTCCTTTATATAGGCCCCCTGTGGGGCGCCGGCCCTAGGAGATGGGGTCTCCAAGGGGGGCGGCGGCCAAGGGGGTGGCTTGCCCCCCAAGGCAAGTGGAGGCGCCCCCCACCCTAGGGTTTCCAACCCTAGGCGCAGGGGGTGCCCAAGGGGGGGCGCACCAGCCCACGAGGGGCTGGTTCCCCTCCCCACTTCAGCCCACGGGGCCCTCCGGGATAGGTGGCCCCACCCAGTGGTCCCGGTACAATACCGGTGACCCTCGAAACTTTCCCGATGGCCGAAACTGCACTTCCTATATATAATTCTTCACCTCCGGACCATTCCGAAACTCCTCGTCACGTCCGAGATCTCATCCGGGACTCCGAACAACTTTCGGGTTACTGCATACTCATATCTCTGCAACCCTAGCATCACTGAACCTTAAGTGTGTAGACCCTACGGGTTCGGGAGACATGCAGACATGACCGAGACGCCTCTCCGGTCAATAACCAACAGCAGGATCTGGATACCCATGTTGGCTCCCACATGCTCCTCGATGATCTCATCGGATGAACCACGATGTCGAGGATTCAATCAATCCCGTATACAATTCCCTTTGTCAATCGGTACGTTACTTGCCCGAGACTCGATCGTCGGTATCCCAATACCTCGTTCAATCTCGTTACCGGCAAGTCACTTTACTCGTATCATAATGCATGATCCCGTGACCAGACACTTGGTCACATTGAGCTCATTATGATGATGCATTACCGAGTGGGCCCAGAGATACCTCTCCGTCATACGGAGTGACAAATCCCAGTCTCGATTCGTGCCAACCCAACAAACACTTTCGGAGATACCCGTAGTGCACCTTTATAGTCACCCAGTTACGTTGTGACGTTTGGCACACCCAAAGCACTCCTACGGTATCCGGGAGTTGCACAATCTCATGGTCTAAGGAAATGATACTTGACATTTGGAAAAGCTCTAGCGAAACGAACTACACGATCTTTGTGCTATGCTTAGGATTGGGTCTCGTCCATCACATCATTCTCCTAATGATGTGATCCCGTTATCAATGACATCCAATGTCCATAGTCAGGAAACCATGACTATCTGTTGATCAACGAGCTAGTCAACTAGAGGCTCACTAGGGACTTGTTGTGTTCTATGTATTCACACATGTATTATGATTTCCGGATAATACAATTATAGCATGAACAATAGACAATTATCATGAACAAAGAAATATAATAATAACCATTTTTTTATTGCCTCTAGGGCATATTTCCAACATTTATATCATTTTTGGGACTAACCAACTAACTGGAAGCCCAGCCCGAATTGCTGTTTTTTTGCCTATTTCAGTGTTTCAAAGAAAAGGAATATCAAACGGAGTCCAAACGGGATGAAACCTTTGGGAGCGATCTTTTTGTAACAAATGCAAACCAGGAGACTTGGAGTGGACGTCAAGCAACAAACAAGGCAGTCACGAGGGTGCCCGGCGTGCCGGGGGTGGGCGTGCCCCCCATCCTCGTGGGCCCCTCGAGGCTCAACCGACGTACTTCTTTCGCCTATATATACTCCCGTACCCTAAAAACATCGGGGAGCACCACGAAAACCTAATTCCACCACCGCAACCTTCTGTATCTGCGAGATTCCATCTTGGATCCTTCGTCGGCGCTCCGCCGGAGGGGGAATCGACCATGATGGGCCTCTACTTCATCTCCAAGGCCTCTACGATGAGTTATGATTAGTTTACCACAGACCTTTGGGTCCATAGTTATTAGCTAGATGGCTTCTTCTCTCTCTTTGAATCTCAATACAAAGTTCTCCTCGATCTTCTTGGAGACCTATTCGATGTAACTCTTTTTGCGGTGTGTTTGTCGAGATCCGATGAATTGTGGGTTTATGATCAAGTTTATCTATGAGAAATAATTGAATCTTCTCTGAATTCTTTTATGTGGGATTGTTTATCTCTGCAAGTCTCTTTGAATTATCAGTTTGGTTTGGCCTACTAGATTGATCTTTCTTGCAATGGGAGAAGTGCTTAGTTTTGGGTTCAATCTTGCGGTGTCCTTTCCCAGTGACAACAGGGGCAGCAAGGATAAAAAGATGGGGTTTATATCATATTGCATGAGTTTATCCCTCTACATCATGTCATCTTTCTTAATGTGTTACTCTGTTCTTATAAACTTAATACTCTAGATGCAGGCAGGAGCCGGTCAATGTGTGGAGTAATAAAAGTAGATGCAGAATCGTTTCGATCTACTTGTCACGGGCGTGATGCCTATATACATGATCATGCCTAGATACTCTCATAACTATGCACTTTTCTATCAATTGATCGATAGTAATTTGTTCACCCACCGTAATACTTATGCTATCTTGAGAGAAGCCACTAGTGAAACCTATGGCCCCGGGTCTATCTTTTAGCATATAAGTTTCCCATCTACTTTTATTTGCATCTTTTATTTTCCAATCTATATCATAAAAATACCAAAAATATTTATCTTATCTAATTATGTCTATCAGATCTCACTTTCGCAAGTTACCGTGAAGGGATTAACAACCCCTTTATCGCGTTGGTTGCGAGGTTCTTGTTTGTTTGTGTAGGTGCATGGGACTTTTGAGGAACCGCCTACTGGATTGATACCTTGGTTCTCAAAAACTGAGGGAAATACGTACGCTACTTTGTTGCATCATCATTTCCTCTTCAAGGGAAAACTAACGCAGTGCTCAAGAGGTAGCACACCCTAACGCCAATGTTTTGCAGGAGAATCGCTATGAGACTCATGAATATGAGCGTGTTTCCTCTAACTGCTATGTTCACAAAACTAAGAACTTTTTTGCATATTCTTATGAGTATTATTCTCCTCATGCGAAGCTATTTGCTAGGGTTCCCAAGCCAAAGTTCTCAGATATTGCACTTAGACTCATTGCTTCTAAGCCACCCCTGAAGATGTGGGTGGTTAAGAAGAATTAACTTCTCTCGCGGGGAAAGGTCTCCAGCCAGAAAGCAAAATCTTATGACAACAATGCTGGAGACCTAAAACATCTTGTGGGACGCAAGATAAAATGCTCCAATGGTCTTATCATGTATTTCATCCCAAGGTTCCTTGACGAGCATCCTATCATGCCTAACCAGAATTTAAACTTTGATAATATGCTTGTTCGTTACATGTTTCTGCTTCACAATACTCTTGGTGAAGCCTATCCCGCTAACTGCACTGTAGGGTACAACTCTGAAAGCCACTGAATGGATCATGGACAGCGGCTGCACCAACCACATGACTGGTGACCGAAGTCTTCTTATGGATACAACCCTACGTCCATCTACTAAGAGCCACATCACGTTCGCTGACACTGGTAAAAGCAAGGTATTGGGTCTTGGTAGAGTTTCTATCTCAAAGGATCAGCACATGGATAAGGTGATGCTTGTTGAATCCCTTGGATACAACTTAATGTCTATGTCAATGCTCTGTGATCTGAACATGATTGTGATATTTGGAAAATATCGTTGTCTTGTGCTAATGGAATCTGACAAATCTCTAGTCTTCGAAGGCCATCGAAGAGGTGATCTGTATATGGTAGATTTCTCAGCAGGACCACAGCTTGTCGTATGTCTTCTAGCAAAGGCTTCAGAATGTTGTCTATGGCATCGACGGCTAGGACATATGGGCATGAGGAACCTGTACACTCTCGCGAACAAGAATCACATCATTGGCATCGAGGGCGTCAAGTTCAAGAAGGATCATCTATATGGTGCTTGTGAAGCTGGAAAGATGACTAGAGCCAAGCATCCCTCGAAGACAATCATGACTACCTCATGCCCCTTCAAGCTGCTTCACATGGATCTATTTGGCCCTACTCACTACTCTACCCTTACTACTACTTCACATCTCTATGGCTTCGTTATTGTTGATGATTACTCAAGTTATTGTTGATGATTACTCAAGACACACCTGGGTGCACATAATTCTCTATAAGACTGAAGTGCAAGATGTCTTCACACGCTTCGCAAATCGGGCCATGACAAATTATGGCATCAAGATCAAGCACATCCAGAGTGACAATAGCACTGAGTTCAAGAACACTGGACTCGACATTTATCTTGATACTTTGGGAATCACACATGAGTTCTCTGCTCCTTATACACCTGAGCAGAATGGCATCATGGAGCGCAAGAACAGAACACTCATTGAGATGGCGCGAACGATGCTCGATGAGTACAAGACTCCAAGAAAATTCTGGCCTGAAGCCATTGATACTACATGCCACATCATCAACAGAGTATATCTTCACAAGTTCTTCAACAAGACATCTTATGAACTTCTGACTGGTAAGAAGCCAAATGTCAGTTACTTCAAAGTCTTGGGTGCTAGGTGCTGGATCAAAGATCGACATCACACGTCTAAATTTGCATCGAAAGCACATGAAGGTTTTATGCTTGGTTACGGAAAGGACTCGCACGCCTACAGAGTCTTCAACCTCTTTCACTATAAAGTGGTTGAAACTGTAGATGTGAGGTTCGATGAGACTAACGGCTTGCAAAGAGAGCACCTGCCAAATGTGCTAGATGAAACTACACCAGGTGAAGCTATCAAGTTGCTGGGTACTAGAGAAATCATACCCCCAGAGGAACAAGCTGAGGATGAGATTATCATTTCTGCCCCTAATCAACCTGAAGACAATGCTCAGTCCGAAGCCAATGCTGAAGACGAAGACAACAGTCAGTCAGATCAAAATCTTCGTCCAACTCATCCTCGGGTTGCAAATGAAGTCTAGATTGAGAAGATCATTGATAGCATCAACGCTCCTGGCCCTCTCACTCGATCAAGAGCTACTCAACTAGCAAACTTCTGTGGTCACTTTGCCTTTGTCTCCATATCTGAACCCAAGAAAGTCGAAGAAGCCTTCATGGAACATGAATGGATTCAAGCTATGCAAGAAGAACTTCAACAGTTTGAGCTAAATAATGTCTGGGAGCTTGTCAAACGTCCTGATCCTCACAAGCACAATGTCATTGGCATGAAATGGATCTATCGCAACAAGAAAGATGAACTTGGGCAAGTTGTCAGAAACAAATCTTGCCTCGTTGCTCAAGGTTACACATAAGTGGAAGGAATAGACTTCGATGAAACCTTTGCTCATGTGGCTCGGCTTGACGCCATTCGCATACTGCTGGCTTATGCCAACCATCACAACATTCTTCTATACCAAATGGATGTGAAGAGTGCCTTTCTCAATGGCGAAATCGAAGAAGAAGTGTATATCGCTCAACCACCTGGTTTTGAAGATCCTATGCATCCTGATATGGTGTACAAACTTAACAAGGCACTGTATGGCCTCAAACAAGCACCTCGCGCTTGGTATGACACACTCAAGGAATTCCTGAAGAGCAAAGGCTTCAAACCTGGTTCACTAGACCCCACTCTCTTCACCAAGGCATATGATGGTGAACTATTTGTGTGTCAAATATACGTGGATGACATTATCTTCGGATGCATGTATAAGAGATACAGTGACGAGTTTGTATACATGATGCAAGAGCAATATCATATGTCCATGATGGGGGAGCTGAAATTCTTCCTTGGTCCTCAAATCCGTCAACAGCGCAATGGCATCTTCTTATCGCAAGATAAGTACCTCAAAGATTGCCGGAAAAAGTTTGGAATGCAAGACTGCAAAAGGGTACACGACACCAATGCCAACTAAAAGTCATCTCAGCCCTGACGACAATGGTAAAGAATTCGATCAAAAGGTATACCGCTCCATGATTGGTTCTTTGTTCTATTTATGTGCATCTAGGCCTGATATTATGCTTAGCATTTGCATGTGTGCCCGATTCCAAGCGGCACCAAAGGAGTCGCATCACCTAGCGGTGAAGCGAATACTTAGATATTTGGCTCACACCCCAACACTAGGATTATGGTATACAAAGGGCTCAACATTTGATCTGGTTGGATATTCTGATGCTGATTATGCTGGTGACAAGGTTGATCGCAAGTCCACTTCAGGAACATGTCACTTTCTTGGAAAATCTCTTGTCTATTGGTCTTCAAAGAAGCAGAACTATGTATCACTCTCCACTGCTGAATCTGAATACATTGACTCTGGATCGTGTTGTGCTCAGCTTCTCTGGATGAAGAAAACTCTCAAGGACTACAACATCAACATGAAGAATGTGCCACTCTTCTGCAGCAGTGAAAGCGCCATCAAGCTTTCCAAGAATCCAGTTCAGCACTCGAAGACAAAGCACATCGAGATTCGTCATCACTTTCTCAGAGATCATGTCAACAAGGAAGACATTGATATCATTCACGTCAACACTGAAGAGGAACTGGCCGATATCTTCACTAAGCCCTTGGATGAGAAGAGGTTTTGCAAGCTGCGGTGTGAGCTAAATATCTTAGAATCCTCAAATGTCCAGTGAATGGACACACATCCTAACGCTTATGCATGTTGATGACTTATATGTGCAACACACGAAGTAACGTATTTATTCAATCAATAAAGACTTACCCTCTGAGCGTGAATACATTAATGTGGAATTTGACTTCGGAGCGCCACGATAATTGTGCGTCGTGTCTAGGTCTAATACTTCCTATACGGTGGGTAACGCCACCACCACAACTTTTCCAAGATTTTCATTTGGCGTCATGATTGCATTATCTTCTCTTTTGGATTGTCTTCAACATTGGTTTATGTTCAAAATATATATCTTTGCAATGTTGTTTTGTCTTCAATGATAATTATATATATCTACATATGTGTTCTGTCCTCTACAACATTCACTTATAGCTATGTCTTCATGTTGCTATTTTCTGACCTAAGTGAATGTGATCGGACCCTAATCCCTTCTGTGCAACTCCCTCAAATTCTTTCTGTCTAAGTCATGTGCATTTTGTTTACACTTGTCGAATATCTTCTCAGTGTCCTTGTTAGCAGAAGATACAGAGACACACTTTTAAAACTGCTTTTAATGTCTTATCCTTTGCCTGAAAACTGGAGAAGCCGGAACGACCACCCGACAAGCCAGGCGTGCGTGGGAACATTGATCAACTCCTGATAATTTGCATGCACGCCATGTGTCCTTCAGATGTGAATTGCCAGGGGCACCTGCGTAATTGTGATGTGCCCTCCTCCTCCTTCCTATAAATACACACCCCTTGCGGTCAATATATGTTCTTCCACCTCGACACCTCGCTCAAACCCTAGAGCCACCGCTAGCTCATGTCGACGCCGGAGACGAAGCGCTTAGCTGCCGCGACTTCTTTGACGCCGTCCTCACGCCGGCCGTGGACCTCTTCCTCTTCGCCGCCGCCAAGTTAGGGCACGAGAGATTGGACTGCTCAGACTAGAGATTGGACTGCTCGGCCTCCCTTCTGCATCGTCTAGCAGTTCATCTGTGGTAATTAAATCTCACCTTTTACAGTCTTTTTGATCTGTCAAATCCATCCACTTCAACCAAAAGTGGTTTATACACTTCCAAATCTGGATATGTCTCTTTCTGAATCTCATATATTGCAAAGTATGTTCACTTATGCGTCAAAACTAGTTAGATTCATCACTTGTACCTATTCTTGGATTCGTATAAATCTGGAACCAACTTCCTTCAATAAGTGAATGTCTTCGCACTATGAAGTGAATGTCTTCTACACTGATTTATCTTCAAAATCTTCTGAGAATGCATATGACATCTTCCCCTTCCCTCGCATCTCTAATGCTGTCATAGGTACATGTCCATGGGAGAATACCTTAGTTCTCATAGTCTGCATTCATTTGTAGAATTCTTACAGCGTCACATCGAATCTCCTGAAGCCAGTTCTTGTCTGACCAGCAGACAAAAGCCTTTCACTGTATTGAAGCAAATCAGTCTGAACATTATGGCTTCAGAGAAGTCTGCACGAAAAGGAGGCAGACAACGCCATGGAAACACTGCACTCGACTTTCCTGAAGATCTTTATGAACTCTACAAGTCTAACCCAGAAGAGATCTACACCCAACGCAAGAACCGAATCTAGTGGATCTGAAGATATTGGGCAAAGCAGTGGTTCAAGTACAAGTTTGTAACACCTGAATATGCTGAGAAGAATGCCATCAAGCACCCATGGGGATGGGGTGATTGTCTGTACCACAACTTCGTACCGAAGACTAAGGCTGAAGATATTGAACAGGAGTTTTATCCTTGTATGATCAGAGGACCACAACCTGAGAATGCCGACCCATCATCTCTCCTATGGTGTCGTGAAGAATATCTCTTCAAGTACAACTTTTAGTTTGCAAAAGATTCAGCTGTTAAGCACCAGAAGGAGTTTGGCCTCAACTTCAACCCTGGCCCCTCTGCTCCAAGGTCAGATGGAACTCGTGAAGCCAATGAAAACAGGATTGGCCCCTTCACCAACTTCAATGGGCTTCTGTCTCATATTGCTGCCCAGAGAGCTGTTGCAGAGCAATCTGCCGAAGAAGCAGACTCTGATGATGCACCATCACCACCTAAGCAGAAGAAGAAGGCAATAGCTTCAAAGCCATCTGCCTCTGCTGCTCCAAAAGCTTCAACCAAGAAGCCACTGAAAACTGCACCTCCTGAATCCAGTGTGCAGTCTGAAGATTTGTCTCGTGTGTCCACCAAGAAGCCATTTCCCAAGAACGTTGTTGGGCAACCCCTCACTCCTGCTGTCGTTCTGCGTAATGAGGAAGACACCATTGATCTATCAAGCGATGAAGATCTTGGTGATGAAGCTCTAGAGATGCTGATCAAGAGCAAGCAAGAGGCGAAGATCTTCAGTGATCTGCCCCTCTTTGATGTTGACATCTTGAATAACTTCATTGAGTGGTTGAACAACCAGAACATCATCATTGACAGTCTGCAGCTGTCAGTGGGCATCAGCGTCACATTTCATGGAGCCATTGCTAATGAGCTGGCCTTGGCTCAGAGAATCATCGAGCTCAAAAACAAGATTGATTATGAGAAGGCGCATTTCAAGAAGAATATGCACAAGCTCAATGTGGCAGATGTGCAAATTTTCAAGAAGCTGTTGCATGACCTCAAAACTGAATTTCACAAGAAGCATGAAGAAGCTAAAGGCTCTCGAGAACGCATGAAGTCTTATGCTCAGAAATGTGTGTAAGAACACAATGAAGCTAAAAAGAGGAAAGCTCTTGGGCGTCCTTGCATTGATCCCAGAATGGCTGCTAAGAAGAATAAGAAGCCTGTTGAAGCTAATCCCGATGCTACAAGGCAGGGACAACCCAGCATTGTCTTCCCTGCTAGCATGACTGGCTCGAAGCCAAAGGTCCCCTCTGCTACTTCTGAGCTCAAGAAGACCAGGCAAGCTGAAGCAGAAGCCAGGAAGAGGAAGCGCAAGTATACATCTGATGATGCTCCCTCCAAGAAAAAGTTGAAGACAAAGGGCTCTAAGTCTTCAAGGAAAGAGCGTGCTGCTGCCCCAGAGCCCCTCGTTGTTGAACCCATTTCTGTTGCATACCCTGCCTCTGATAATCATGAGCGTCATCTCATTGTTCATGAGCCTGCTCCCACAGAGGCACCAGAATCTGAAGAAGTTCTAGTTGTTGACCCCAACACAACTGAAGACATTGGTCATGAAGACAATGTACTTGATGATGAAGTCCTTCCACAACTTGAGCCCCATTTGGTATCATCGCCTGCTCCTACGAGCAGTGAATACATTAGCATTGGTCGTCCATTGACGCCAATTGCTCAAGATAACTCATGGGCTGAGCGCCAACAAGAACCTACACCCATCCAAGATGAAACACCACGAACTCCACCTGCTCAAGTCACATCATTGGTGCTTGATGATGACAATTACATGGAGACCACTCCATCTCCAAAGGCGTCACCAGCATTTCACAGGCTTCGCAAAGGTCTTAGGCCATCTATCCCCATGTCCACCATTCCAGAAGAAGATTCACAACAATCCAGCTCAGTGGCACGTCAAGTGTTCCCTGAAGAGAATCCTTCTATGACTATTCAAGCGCCTGCAGCTAAAGCTTCTAAAGACATTCCGGCTGCATCAGCCGAAGAAGAAAGAAGAGAAGAAAGAGAAGCCACACCCCCTGTTATTGATCAAGTCATTCTTGAAGAGAATGTGATCATACCTGACCCTCCAGTCATTGACCAGATGGAGGTTGAAAACAATGAGGATGCCACCAACAATGCTACTGAAGCCAATGACCATGTCATGGCTAGAGACAATGTGGAGCCGGAAGCCAATGTAAATGCTGAAGCCACTATGACGCCAATCATCACTGATGGCGTTGTTCCTCCACCGCGGCCTCACACCATGGAAAGGGCCTTCAATCATGAAGGTCAACTTGTCACTGTTCATTGGCCAACTATGATTCCTCCTACTGCTCCAGGACCCCAATATGATTATCATGCGGAGCGAAGGCCTCAAGTACAGAAGCCAAAGCCGCGTCTGCCAAGGCTTCCAAGTGTTGTCACTACACAAGACTCATTTAGCGTGCTCAGCTTCAGAGAGGACAATACATTCTTTGACAGTGCCAAGACCCTTACAAGAAGCCAAAGATCTCCCCTGATAGATTTTGGAGCCATCAATAGCGAAGCTATTACTCTTGCATTATGTACAATCAAGACCGGATTTTTCCACACAAACGTCTAGATTGTGATGCTATGGCTGGGCTGCCATGTCTGGAAGAAGCCCTTGACTGCTTTAGGGATGTTAGCCTTCTGGTGTTCGTGACTAATAAAGAGCACTGGAATGAAGAGCTCCTTCTACAGTTCTATGCCACCTTACACATTCGAGGCTACAACAGGGATCCGAAGACTTGGATCCTTGAGTGGATGACAGGTGATGTACATCACAAAACCAAAGCTCGGGATGTCATCGATCTTACTTCCCTGCCCACTCCAGGTGAGTTATACGAACCTGGTTGTTCACTTCATCAGAATGAACTGCAGAGCATATTTCAGAAGCCAGAGCTGAACATGAGCCAAATGCTTAACATGATGAAGCCATTGCCCCAAGACGTTGAATATCCAAAGGAATTCTTTGTTAAGGACCTTGAGTATCTGCCACACACAGTGTATCACATTCTGAGGCATACTCTCTGGCCCATCAAAGGCCATTCTTCTGAAGCTAAACTTGAAGGCGCCATGAAGACTTCAGTATTCTATATCATCAATGGCATCAGATTCAACACCCAGGATTTCTTCATTGGACAACTTGCTACTTCCGGGATTGATCTGTTTGGTCTAAAGTTTTATGCTCCATGGGTGATGCGCTTGATTAAGCATCATTCAACTGTTGACTATCGGCCATCAGAGCACAATCACATTGTATTTTTGCTTGATGTTGATATGTCCGTCGGAGCCATCTACCCCGAGCCTGCCAAGAAGCCCCTTCACCTTTAGAATGCTGAGTTCTAGAGCTTCACACAGCCCATTGATGGTGTTCATGTGCCCAGTGCTGCAACTCCTGCTTATCCTTTGGCTGGCAACCTGCACCTACCGCACCGTGCAAATACTAAAGCCACTGCAAGCACCATTGCTCAAAGGCCTCAGAAGCGTCCTCGTGTACTTAATGACCGTGAGCTTTTGGTGGCTTTACATCAAAAGCAGGACAAACATCATGACTGGATGAAGTGTCAGATGCAAAGTATCTTGGTGGATGTCAATCGCATTCGCAACTTGGCCACCAAGAACTCGTTTGTAGCCCATGAAGCATGTCGCCGTTCGTGGAAGAGTCTCACCTTGCTCTGCGCTGAAAATGATCTTCGTGCGGATGGTTTCACGGAGTTTCAAGTTTGACTCCAGGCCTCCTCAAAATGCAAGTTGGCGTCGCACACCCTCCATTAAAGATTCTGAGTGCTCATCTTCGGCTGCAACTATTGTTGCATGAGTCGTCGATGAAGAAGATGACGCCACTTTGCTGGTTCTAACTGCATTGCATGATGATGATGCACAAGGCCCGTCTGCACCACCAAACTCCAACGTCGACCCTGCTGCTCCAACTTCGTCTCCACCTGGGAACGAGTAGATACTCTATGTCTTCAAACCTTTTTGGTCATTACTGACAAAAGTGGGAGAAGCATATGAGTTGATAGTCTTCAAGTAGGTCCATAAGGGTGGTTGCTTATTTTTGCTAAGTTCTTACAACTCTCGTCCTGAAACTTTTGGCTTTTGAGTTGTAACACTTAAACTTGATGGTCGTCTGCTACTTTTGCTGCCACTTTGTGATGCGATGATAAATTCTGCATGAAGTCATTCTGCAGACGTCCATTTTCCATTATGCATATCATTATCTTCATTATCTTTTTATATGCATGATGAATTGTCTTCACACTTTGAAGATGGACTCCACAAAGTAAAACCTGCCATGTGCATATGCATTCAAAAGCAAACTATTTATATGCACATCTTCAGGGGGAGCCATGTCATATGTTTGAAGGCAATATTCATAATACTGAACTTTCACATACTTTTAATCCCATTGAAAACTTCAACCAGTTTGTCATCAATCACCAAAAAGGGGGAGATTGTAAGTGCATCTATTGCCACCCCTAGTTGGTTTTGGAGTATTGACGACAAACGTGGTTGAGGGCCTAATGTGTTTGTGAGACTTGCAGGATAACACATGTAGTGTCCCTCATTGATTCATATTACCTACCAAAGATGACCCCTAAAAATGTGTGAAGACATTGAGACAATGGTGGTTCGTTAAGACATTCACGACGAAGATTATGACACATGAAGCTATTCACTTGAAGACTGTGGAGCGCGAAGACATAGTTGTTTCGTAGTTTCCATTTCTTCTTATTGAATCATAGGAACCACCGTACTGTTAAGTGGGGTCCAAGTGAACAAAGTCAGAGTGACTGATGTGATGCTCAACCAAATCCTATGTCTTCGAGCGAAGACAATGGGAGCAAATCTTATCCAGAGCTGGATGAGTCAGCTTTTCTTGTAGCCCAAGCCATGATGCGGCATGTGTTTGAAATCTGGCCGTTGGACACGTGTTAGTTCCTTAGTGACCCAGGGTCATTTCGAACATATCAGGTCGGGTTGCCTCCTGGCTATAAATAGCCCACCCCATACACCATAAATTGGTGGCTGCTCAGAGTTAGTGCACAACTTTTGCCGTTTGAGAGCAACCCACCTCCGAAGCATTTGAGAGAGAAATCCTTGCGAGGACAAAGCCCAAAACACCCAGAGCCAAAGAGTGTTAGGCATCACTGAAGTCTTTTTGTCCGAGTGATCTGAAGACTTGTTACACTTGAGGACTATGAATCCTCTAGCCGATTAGGCATCGTATTCTCAGCATCCAAGAGTCATTGTGGATTGCCGGTGAATGAAGTCTGTGAAGGTTTGGAAGTCTACCTCGAAGACTTACCCGAGTGATTGAGCGAGGACTGGGTGTCCTTAGCTCAAGGGGAATAAGGTGAAGACACGGTCTTCTGAGTTAAATCTCAGCCTCCCTAACCAGACGTACAGTTTTCACAGCAACTGGAACTGGCCTACCAAATCCTTGTCTTCGTCAAGCTATTGGTTATATCCTCTACTCTCTTACTTTACAGTTGTCTTTGTGAAGTCATTGCTTGCCTGTCTAATCTGTTTGACTTCACTATGTGAAGACTATTATCTATTTAGCTTCGCACTACCTTCCTTTCTGATCATGTCTACCTAGTAGCAGTTAGTCTTCGTGCTTTCATTATATAGTATGCTTGACTAATGCTTACCTAGTGTAGTTTTCATTCCGCTGCTTACTATATAGGCTCAGGTTACATGTTTGTCTTCAAAGCCACCATGTTTTGAAGACTTTCATAAAAATCGCCTTTAACTTAGCCCATGAGTTAATAGAATTAGGAGGCAGGCCCTTCAACCACGAGCGTGATGGTCCTTCCAACATCATGGTGAAATATTTGGCACATACTGCATCACTAACCTCTAACATATCCATGGCTAGCTCATAACTCTCAATCCAACCTGCAGGCTCTAGATCAGTTGTGTAATTAGGTATCTTACGGGGACCTTTGAAATCCTTAGGCATACGCTCATTGCGTAGGGCCGTCACTAGACACGGCACCCCGAGACTTCTAGTGCTTAACCAGGCTTCTGTTGAAGGAATCATAGGAGGCGACTCATAAGCCCCCTAGTTTGCTGCTTCCACCTCTCGATAGGCCCTCGCACTATCCACGAGTGCTTGAGCTGCGCCCCGAGGATTGGGCGGGTTTCGATGTCGTTCACTGCTGGAGACTGCGGGCGACTCAATTTGCCGGTTGTAACTACGACTCGGGAGAGAGGAGTTGAATGCACATGATCACGACTGTACGAATAGGCGTCCTACTATGCAATGGCTGTTTGCAGGAGCTCGATTGCGCTTCAGGTTTCCACGCAGCCGGTGACTCACCAGTAATAGGAATCGCCGCCAGCCGGGTCGCCGCTGCTAGCATATTATCCACCGGGTTAGAGAAGTGCCCCAGTAGCGCCAGAAACATTGTGGTGGTGTCTGATCGGGGGGCGGGTTGGGTGTTGGCTCTTCCCTTCGTGTCGGCTCAAGCTGCCGAGGTTGAGCCGCCGCCCGATCTCTTGGCAAATTCGGGTTTAACTTGGGGTTCCCCCAAGCATGTGGAGTACTTGGTCCTGCTCGGGGAGTGTCAAACAAGCGCCTCGGGTCATACGTCAACGGTAGACGACTCTGGTGCCTTCTTTGGAATATTGCATTGGATGCGTTCTGGTCCAGATTTCACACAGCTGTCTGGATGTTCTCAGCTACGATATCCTCTTGTGATGCGGAGCATCCCACGTTCATCCCCATGTACACTCCGACTACCCTCCAAGCCCCAAGGATACATAAGATGAGACCTCGACTATCCGCCATTGGACACAAGGTGAACCCATTCCTAAATGCTTCCCCTTTCCATTCATGTGAGACATGGTTGCTACTTCAAGCGCGGACCTTGTGCATACTCAGGTACACCCGAGGAGACCATGGAGAACCCAAGGACCAAGGCCAAGCAGGCGCGTAAGCAAAGGAAGGAGAAGGAAGAAGAGCCAGCTGCTGCAGCAGCCGGATATCCGGCCCAACGCCCCGAAAACCGGGCCCCTTCTATCCAGAGAGCACTAGAGTCGGCCAAGTCAGCCCGAACATCCGGCCTGTCGGGAGCCACCGGACATCCGGCCCAGCGCCCGGAAATCTGGCGCCCCATCACAGAAGCTGGACCCTGCCAGCCCAGACATCCGGCCCCGCACCCGAACATCCGGCATCTCATGAAGGCCCGGACATCTGGCCTGTCGCCCAGACATCCGGCCCCTCCTGCCTGCGTGCAGCGCATCCAGGCCGAGTCCCATGTACCCCTTCGTCCCTTAGACTATATATACTCCCCCACCTCCTCCTAGTTAGGGTTAGCAAAGGATTAGCTCATTTGAGATAGAGCTTTGCTCATCCATACGGATCTCCTCCTCGTGAGAGATCGCGGCCTCTTCGGAGAAGATCCGCCATGGATTCAAGACCCCTTTACGGGAAGATCCCTCGTGGATTCAAGACCTCCTCTCGGAGATGAGCTACCGCCACTTGTATCGTCCTTTGTTGGATTTGGACCGTGAATCTCTTTGTGTTCCTTGGATCTAGCACATGTGTGATCATATTCGTGTTGGTTGAGTGTTTCTCTCGTTTTTCCCCGTGATTTCCCTCGTGTTCTTTCGCGCGTTCTTCGTGTTCCTCGTAAGGATCTCCAAACGTGAAAGATCGGCTCCTAGGGTTCCGCCCTACATCATCTTGGTATCATGAGCCACGTTGATCACGTTTTTGGAGCCCCTACCCCGTGTATTCTAGCTTGATTTTGTTGATTCCGTCCTAAATCCGAAAATCCCCACCAAAAATAGCCCCCAATTTTTTTTGTGATTTGTTGGTTTGATGATGTTTTGTTGATTTTCATCCATGGATTTGCTTGGTTTCAAGTGGATCTAGCATCTCCCCAAGTTTCCCCACTTTCCATCCACGAAATCTCTCCAATTTTGCCCCCGAAATCATCAATTTCCGCCCCAAAATCGAGTTCCTCGAGTTCATCCTCGGATTTGGAGCCCGGACATCCGGCCCGACCCCCGGACATCCGGCCAGCCCGGACATCCGGCTCCTGGAGCGCATTTTCGTGCAAGTTTCTGGACATCAGGTCCCGGACATCCGACCAAACCCCCGGATGTCCGCCCGCTGTCATTTCAGCTTTTCCCGTTTCACCGTTTTGACCATAACTAATTCATCCGGAGTCCGATTTTGACGTTCTTTAGCTCATTTTGAAGCTATTGACATCCCCCATAACTTGATCATCTTGAGAGAAACACCGAGAACCATACATACATAGCATACTTGGGATAGAAGTTTATCCATTTTGCATCTTATAGGTTGTGCACAAGTGTCGTATCTGCCTACTGAGCAATCGTGCTAGCGTCTCTCTTGAGTTGTGCAACACGAGCGTTTTCCGTGGATTCCACATTTTGTGCTCATTCCTTGGTTGCATGACCCCATTTATCTATCTGTGTGTGTGTTTCCGTGTACCTTTGATTGCTATTGGTCTACTTGTTTTGCTTGCAAATTTGTGAATCTCTTTCAACATTATTGACTCTTGCTAACATTTTGCATCAAATTTTTGTGCCACTATCCTCACCGAGCTCCACCATAAGCCTTACTTGTGTAGGCGTGAGAACCGACAAGAATTGGTACCAATTGTGTTATTTCCTGGTTACACATTTGAGTGATCATTGATCCATCTTCAACATTGGTCAAGGTACATTTGGTATAGTTCTTCTCTTTCTCCCACTCATATTTGCTCGAGTCTTGTGATGGATAGGCAAGGCATTTCCTCTCCGGTTTACGACAACAACGACGGCATGAACAACTACATCAACAAAGCGTCCATCTTCGATCTACAATGACAAATACAAGGCGCACAATCAAGATTGCGAGAGCGTATCAAGAACATCTCCATTGACATTCGTCACTCCGAAGCAAGGAAAAGGGACTACATCGACAAGAAGCTTTCCGCACATAAAGAGGAGCAAGATGCAAGGATGGAGGAGATTAGAGCCTTGATCAAGTCTTCTTCCACTTCGTCATCCTCAAGGCGGCGACGTTCAAGCCACAAGTCTTCGGAGCGTGACATCGATGCAAGCGCAAGTCGTCCACATCTCCATGGCGACCACCATCACGTTCGTGATCAACATCGGCATGAAGGGCAAGTCACCTCCAAGCATCATGTGCACGACGACGACGAACGACATCTTCTATGAGCTCAAGCACGACAACGACATCATCATCATGAAGATGCTCCACAAGCGCAAATGCACAAGTCCCAACAAGCCCTACTTCACGCCAAGTCCAAGCTTCATGAGCAAAAGAGAAGACCGCGAGATGAGTACCAACAAGACGGAGCTATGGCTACTACCACCACTTCGGCATCTTTGCCAAGTGCTATCAAGGCATCTTCGCCTTTGGACGTACGGCATCTTCTCCTACTTCACACGTGTACGCCTACATCGACTTCATCAAGTCCAAGGCGACTACCTATGAGCGAGGGTGACACTTCCATCTTTGGAAGCCCCTCAAGGAAGATGGCCGAGCATGGGAAACTCCCTTCGGTCATGGAGACGAGCTATGAGGTGCCACATCATATGGGCCTCCAACAACAAGACAGCGACAAGACGTTCGAGAAAGGGCCATCCCCTTCGACTACGGCGACGAGCGCGAACCTCTTCAACAACATGAAGACGACGCCCATATTGGACTCATACTCCGAGTCAAGATACACGACTGCGCATGGAGACATTTGCACCTACATCTCTCCGACGGCCACATATGTCGAGATGCCCCAAGTGCCATGTGAGGAGAGCCACCACCACATGAGTGACATGAGTGACTCCACCATATGTGACACTGAGAGCATTTCCTATGAGAGGATGAGTGTGACCACCACTAGCCCCACACATGAGAGCATTTTTGAGGGAGTGAGTGAGCCACAACACTTAGAGAGTGAGGTAGTTGACACGGCATGTGAGGCCACTATGATTTCTAATGACTTAACCTCTACTCCTAGTGTGTTTTCTTCTTTGGTTCTAGGTCTCCTACATGACGACACGCCTACCCTCGATGAGTCCATCCCTCCAATGGGAAAACCGATGGCCATGGTGGACAATGATACACCCCCACATGGTTCCATCAAGATGACGATGACCATGACTTGATCTTCGACACCTCACCTATAACACATGAGCGACGCTCCAAAGGTAACATAGGTGATGGTGCTTCTCTTGTCCCACTAGTGGACTATCTTGACATCGATTGCTCCCATGATGTTGACCCACCTATTCCCATGCTTCATGCTAGTGAGACTTCTTCATGCCTTGACTTACCTATTTATGATGAATATGATGATGAGCATGTTGAGTTGCCTAGTTGTGATGCTATGCTCCATAGGATATCATGTGAAAATTCTATTGGTCACATCATGTTTGACAATCCATTGAACTTGTCATATGCTATGAGTGAGATCTCCCATATTGCATCATTTCAATCTCAACATAGTAACTATGCTTGTCCCATTAAAATAAATCCCATTTGCACTTATGGCATAGATGACGAGATGATGGTCATTGGCTTTTGTTTTTCATGTGATGATATTGCCATGCTTCCTTTACATGATTTGCGCAATTCATCTACTATGCCATGCCATGATCACATTGTTCCAAATATGCTTTGTTTTGGATGTTGTCAATATTCTCCATGTGATGTTGCTACTCATGCCCATGAGGAGACCCCCATAGTTTCCTCATACATATTAGGAGATCTTGATGCATTTCATACTTTGCATGATTCCCATTATCGCGTGCACCATATGCATTCCATGAATAACAATGCTCTAGATATTGCTCATGATGCATTACACAATTTGAGTCTCCATTATGCCATACATAACAACAAGCCTCTCATGATGGATGACATGTTTCTATATCACGTATCTCATTTATTTGAGCATTGGCTATTTTGTGCTAACCGACACATGCATGTGCGCATCATGATGGATGATGTGTACATATATCACGCACACATAATTTTCCCTGTGCCTTTGGTTTGTGTAGGTACTCATGTATACTCGTCAACCTCTCAATTCCAAGAGTTGACGAAACGAGCTCTTGAGAGCAACGATGACTTGGGATCCCATGGACTATCCTTTCCACCATTCCCTTCGCGCAAGGACTACGCGCATCTCTTTTACTTGGCTCTCACACGGCTATGGGCTATCTACCACTTGTCACCTTATGCCCATACTATCGTGTTCACTTTGCATGTTATGCCTCTTGACATGACTTTGCCATGCAATTGTGACCCTTGCTTGCATATACCCATGATTCACCATTATGCTACTTCTATGTGTATTTGCATGCTTGGTGGAGATCCATGTTGCTATTGCCATGTTTATCATGTGCCCCATGCTATTGATGCTTGTTGTGTTGGGAGAGTCATGATGTTCCATTGCTATTTAAATAGGACTTCTTGCCAATACAATGATGATACTTTCCCCATATCTTGCTTTCATGCTTGTGCTATGACATGTGAATTATTCATGCACACTATTTGCACCAATGACATGCTTGCCATGATTCCTTCTAGTATGTTGCATCTTCGCACTACTAGCATGCTTGACTTGCTCGCTATGATTGCTTGCTATGTTGCATCACCCATGTTCCACTATTACTTGCTTTCTTGGGTTGATGACATATATGCTCATGCCTCTCACATGATATATCTTGATCATTGTCCCTTGTGTCCACTAGTTGCCTCTTTCATATCCACTTATATTGAGTGCAACCATACTATGCTTATTGATCTTGGAAACTTTGACACTTTACTTGTGATGCATGCTTGTTTGTTTGAACCTATTGCCTTTGGTTGTTATCACATCATATGCTTACATACCATGCCAAATTCCCTTGTCCTTTCTTATGATGAGCATGATGCATACACTTGTTGGGTATCTTACCACACAAATGATAGGTTTTGCATTTCCGCTAACCTCATTTGTTTTTCTGAGTGTTTGTCATATCCTTTCATTTTGAAGGATTCACAAGGCATTACCGTCATGAGACATGTTGGTTATGTGAAGGCATACATGATGTGCAACTCCAACATCTTCGGGAACATTCATAAGGTGAAATCCTTCCCTTTGAGCCATCCTCAAGTTTGCATATTGGATGGGTCACTCTTTCATTGTTGTTTCCTTCTTGTTGTCTACATGATACATCTCGCGAATGGAGGAGCGACATTGGAGATTGGCTCTATGGACCTTCAGATTGAGGAGCGCTCGCACTTATTGGATGCACCTTCGGCACTCCACTTTTGCCACGACATCGAGCATTGGTACACCAACACCTCCATATTTGTTGATTGTGCTCATACATGTCACATATCATACTCACCGCAAGTTTGCACCCTATGCATGGATTGACTCACAACATGCTTGCCTTGTTGCATCTATTTCCATGACATCCATGATATATGAGCTTGTGCACTTCCTAAGCAAATTTGTTGTGATCTTCCTTGATGGCATATTCATACATCATGATCATATTGCCCACCATCAATTGCATGATAACATATACATATTGAGCATCCATTGCCATGTTCATGCTTTTGATGCACCATCCCATTATGACATCATTTTGCACAATTGTCACATTCATCATATTCACAACACCTTTGTGCATGCCTCGAATGAATTTGCTCACATGAATGCTTTACATCTCATTCTACATCTTTTGGATAAGCATCTTGTGCCTTGCCACGCACTATCTTGCCGCACGGACTCATTCTTACATGATGGACATTTTGTATGCGCTAACCATTGTATTTTCGAGTGTCGCTTATGTTTGCTCATTTTGCATGTACCACATACCGCAAACACCTTGGAGTACTTGGATTGCGTCATGCCTTCAACTCCGTCCAACTACAAGTTCGTCCACGACAACCATTTCCATGGTGATGAGGATCAAGATCCAAGGTCGGATCTTTCCCAGGGGGGGGGGAGATGATGCGGAGCATCCCACGTTCATCCCCATGTACACTCCGACTACCCTCCAAGCCTCAAGGATACATAAGATGAGACCTCGACTATCCACCATTGAACACAAGGTGAACCCGTCCCTAAATGCTTCCCCTTTCCATTCATGTGAGACATGGTTGCTACTTCAAGCACGGACCTTGTGCATACTCAGGTACACCCGAGGAGACCATGGAGAACCCAAGGACCAAGGCCAAGCGGGCGCCGAAGCAAAGGAAGGAGAAGGAAGTAGAGCCAACTGCTACAGCAGCCGGACATCCGGCCATGTTCCGGACATCCGGCCAGGCCCGGAAATCCGGCCCAACGCCCGGAAATCCGGACCCCTTCTATCGAGAGAGCACCAGAGTCGGCCAAGTCAGCCCGGACATCCGGCCCCCAGGCCCGGACATCCAGCCCAGCGCCCGGAAATCCGGCGCCCCATCATAGAAGCTGGACCCTGCCAGCCCGGACATCCGGCCCCCGCACCCGGACACCCGGCGTCTCATGAAGGCCCGGACATCCGGCCCGTCGCCCGGACATCCGGCCCCTCCTGCCTGCGTGCAGCGCATCCGGGCCGAGTCCCATGTACCCCTTCGTCCCTTAGACTATATATACTCCCCCACCTCCTCCTAGTTAGGGTTAGCAAAGGATTAGCTCATTTCAGATAGAGCTTTGCTCATCCATACAGATCTCCTCCTCGTGAGAGACCGCGGCCTCTTCGGAGAAGATCCACCATGGATTCAAGACCCCTTTACGGGAAGATCCCTCGTGGATTCAAGACCTCCTCTCGGAGATGAGCTACCGCCACTTGTATCATCCTTTGTTGGATTTGGACCATAAATCTCTTTGTGTTCCTTGGATCTAGCATATGTGTGATCATATTCGTGTTGGTTGAGTGTTTCTCTCGTTTTCCCCCGTGATTTCCCTCGTGTTCTTCCGCGCGTTCTTCGTGTTCCTCGTAGGGATCCTCTCCAAACGTGAAAGATCGGCCCCTAGGGTTCCGCCCTACATCATCTTGGGCCTTGGTTATCTCCTCACGAATCTTTGCAATCTCCGTGTTGCGTTTCGCGTGATTCGCTGTAGTAACCTTTGTTGCTAACAAAGTTGTCAAGGAGCCCATGAGATCCAACAGTACCTGATCGGGCGGCGTGGCTGAGTCGGACCCACCGACCCTTGCGGCTGCTAGGTCAGAGGTCGTTGCAGCCGTTGTTGAAGAGTTGAGAGTCGGCCCTGAGCCAGCCATGAAGATAGCAGCCGCACACGGCAGCTCATAGGGTTCCGTAATACTGTAGCCATCGGAATAGCCCCCAAGCCCGCCGTCCTGAAGCTGATAGATTGACTTTGTGTCTCCAATTGAGGACTCATCACCTAAGTAGATGAGAGTCTCTCCCCCGAATGCAGAATTTTCCGCAAGATCCATCCCTTACGTGAAGCCCACGAAAGCATGCCTCCGCCCGGCTTGGCCCTGTGCGGGTTGCGTGCGCCGAGCCAGCTCGATGATGTCGGTGCTGAGGCCCGGCTCAGGCTTTGACCCGTCGATGAAGGCGTGGATTCCGCCAAAGGGAATCCGGTACCCGTACTCGATTGAGTCGGCATCGGGACCCCAGCCGACATCATCAATGTAGAGCTTGCCGCGACGACTCTTAGTCATCCTGCCAACGGCGTACCCCTCGATCCCTGGGAAAGAGCCCTTCAAGAACTCAAAACATAGTGCGCTGGCCCCATGGTAGGCGCTAACTATTGTGGTTTTGTCACGACAGATGTCCTAGTGAAAGTACTTAAGCGTGAAGCCATCACAATGGTGATTAGCTTGTCAAGGTTGAGCGGGACGAGAGACACGGGTTTACCCAGGTTCGTCCCCTCATGATGGAGCTAAAAGCCTACTCCTTCTCTTGTTGCTTATTGCTTGAGTATCGATTACAAGGGAGCAGATTCGCTTGACCTAGCTATCAATTGATTGTAACCTGTCTATTCTATGCCGGGAACTCGCCTTTATATACAGGTCGAGATCTCCGGCTTACAAGAGTCTGGGTCGGGTTATGCTTCATGACGGATGCTGGCTCTAAGTTGCCTTGCTTCTATGGCAAGTCGCCGAAAGGCGGGCTATACTTCTAGGCCATGCACCGTCTTCTAACCTTGGGCTCAATCCGGCCCATCTTGCAAGTCGCCTCTTTTACCTTGTATCTTGATCACCTGGGCCTGTCTAAAGCCCGTCGTCTTAAGTCGCCAGCGGCCTTACCCGACCCTTTCACGAGGGGTCATATCACGGGGTTATATCCCAACAACACCTAAAAAAAATTAGAGGTAATTATGTTCTTGGTACAAGAACTTGGCAGGTGGGTTCACTTCCATGCACAAACTTACAAAACTTATAGCAAAGGTACAATAACTTGGTCTGGACATGCACTTGAGGTACAAATCGTTCCTGTGCTGACACATGTATGCCAACAGGGTAAAGTGCATGCACTAGGCTGCTTAGATTATTTACAATATGGCCCTCGCAATTATGTGAAATTTTGGCCATGATCTCCTGGGCACCGTAGACATCTAATTCACGACGGTAAAACTGACCTAATCTCGGCCATCTCACGCGCTTAGAGTTTCGGGTTGTCCATTTTCCTGATTTGGGCATTTCCGACCATTAGATCTTTTGTCCTATGAGGCTGCTGCTCCAGGAGAAAAAACCCGAAGCACTTTGGTTAACAAGACCACTTCTGCTATCTCATTTATCTAACCGAGCATGACCGAGGAGAAAAAACTATTCACTTGATGGATGGGCGGTTGCTATAGCCATCAAGAAATTACGCATCTCGCGCGGCGCCGACACACATGGCTGATATCGACCCCCTCCACCCGCTGGAGGTCGACACCAATGACGGCGCTGCTGCTCGAGGACCCCGTGACCACAGTGTGCACCTCGATGCTGCAAGACACCGCACCCGACTCCCAACTCCCGGGCCCCCAAAACAAGCCATCACTCCCACCACCGCCTTCCCCGCTGTGTGCACTCGGACGACGACCTTGAACCCTCCAAGGGTGCCCACCACCGCGATGGCCCCAAGCCAAAAGGCCGCTCGCGCGTGGCTTGTATCTCGGTGCCTCACATGGCCGACGAGGTAAGTTGCCTCTCTATGGTTTGGTGCCTCACGTGGCGCCCAACAAATGGGGGTAACGAGGTGACTCTATAGTTTGCCAATACTGATAATGAGCTACGCTACCTCTATGGTTTGCCCCTTTTCTATTGTTTTATCACATATATTGTCCTTTTTTGCTTGTCCATGTATTATCCCAAGTTATAAAAGTACTGACTCGATCACTAATGCTCCGGGCTAAACATATTGGCAAACCCATTTGATGAGTCATTATCATCAGCAACCTGCAACAACACATGGACAAACTCAAAAGGACAGTGTGTGCGATAAACAATAGAATATTGGACAAAACATAGAGAGGCAACATACATCATTAATAGCATTAGAAAAACCATAAAGTCGCCAACCCATTGCCCCATTTGTTGGGTGCCACACTATCCGACTCATCGACGCTGGCCTCGCAACTACGGGAACCTAGACGCCCTCGCAGCAGCGGAGTTGGACTGACCAACGTCACCGTATTGATGGCCCTCCCTCTTGTACCCATCGTCGGCCCCATGAGGCACTGAGATACAGGACACGCGTGAGCGGCTCTGGTCGGTAAAATCCGGAAAATTGATGGCCAGAAACACTAATTGTGTGAGATGACTGGGATTATGTCAGTTTATTGTCCTTTAGGTGTCTATGGTGCCCAAGGTTGCAGGGGCCATTTTGCGAAGAATCCGAGTAGCTCAGGCCATGCACTTTGCCCCGTTGGCATCTATGTGTCAGTACATGAGCGATTTGTACCTCAAGTCCACGCCCAGGGCAAGTTATTGTATCTCTGCTGTAGATTTTGTAAGTTCTTGTAAGAAAGTAAACCAACCTGCCAAGTTTTTTAGCATGAACACAATTACCTCGATTATTTTTTATCTTCGAACTATGTATTTTTGCTACCAACAAATGTTTAGTTATGTGTGACATTCACGTGTATGATGGACTTGCATGGATGTGCATGAGTTTGAGGGTTTGGATTTGAGGTGTGTGGCTGCCTGCCATGCTAAATGAGGAGCCGTTCGACGCCCGCGGGAGTATAGGGTGTCGGATTTGCCAAGTCCAGTAGTAAATATTGTAACTTTGTGTTCCTTGCAACTGGATATTGAAAGCGATCGCCTTAAGGCAGTAATGATGATCATTAGTAAAGAAGGCAACAAATCGAAGTACGTTCTTTTTGTCAAGGATATCAAAAGAAGCATGAAGGAACGAGATTATTGTATTACTCATATTGGCCGTAGCCAAAGTAAATCTAGTCATTTTACGGCAAATTTCAGTAGATCTGAGTGCGGTACTGTTGTTTTGCTTGGATCAGCCCCCAGGCTCTTTAAATGTTTTTGAACTTGATCGTAAACTTTGAGTTTTTGGAGTGGTACTGTTCTTTGGCTTGGATCAGCCCCCTGCATATTTGCAGTGTTGCACAAGAATTTATTTGCAAAAAAAAGAACTTTATCTGTGGCTTTATTTACAAAAGTCGGGCACAGTGGCTTTTCTCTAAAAAAAGATTATCTATCTTTGAAATCAAAGAAGCAAAATATTAAGCAGTGAGCGACCTGACCACCCAAGAGGCCAAGAGAGCGTCAGCCGCAGGCGCTATTCGCCGGGGAATCCACGGTGCCGCTCGCCTCTTATCCCTCCAAAGTCCAAATCCAAACTCGAGAGAGGAGAAAATCGAACGCGAGGAATAATTTCTCAATCGAATAAGTATATCTCGAGAAATAAAAATAAAAATATCACACCGTATGGCGCTGCTGAGCCCGCGTGTTCCGCGGCTGCCGCTCGCCGCCCACTCCGCCGGCGCCGGCGCCGGATCCCTCCGGTGCTGCGGCCGGGTTGCTGCCTCCGCTGCGCGATGCCAAGTGACGGCGTCGGGAAGCGTGGCGGCGGGCTCCTCGTCGTCGTCGGAGCTGGAGGCCATCCGGTGGGGCAGCGCCAAGCTGCAGGGAGCTCGCGAGGAGATGGAGGACGAGGTCGTCCTCCGCCCCGACTCCCTCCTCCACGGCTTCTCCTTCGCCGCCGTCCTCGACGGCCACGCCGGTTTCTCCACCGTCCAGTTCCTGAGGCACGCACGCACCGATCATCTCTTCCTTGAGCTGCAGTGTCGCACGTTTCACGGCCACTTGACCCGATTTTTTTGTGTGTGTTGCAGGGACGAGTTGTTCAAGGAATGCGCGGCCGCGTTGGACGGGGGCGCGGTGCTTAACACCAAGAATCTCGAGGCCATCACGGACTCGATCAGGCGTGCCTTTGCCACCATGGACGCCAACCTCTCCACCTGGTCAGGCTCTGTAGGATCATTTACCCATTTTAATGGATACAGTCCCCGCATGCCACTGACAGGAAGATCAGTTCACTATGTTTTTTTTCTTCCGTAAAGAACATGCCACTGGATAATAGTTTTATGAGCAAAAGGTGCTTGAGTTTCCTACTTCCCTTCATGCCATTCCATAAACTGCCTGTTAGTACAGGCTCCATTATGTGTGAAAAGACCATTTTGCTCCTGCATTGCAGATTTGATGCAGTTCCCTCCATGATATGCTAAGCATACAATAGTTCTCTCTATACTACTTTTATCGTGCTATGCCATATTCATAGTGGACGTTTTCTTTTTTTCATTTCTTCGAGCAACGATTTCTCATCAAAGGTTTTTTTAATTATATGTTTTTGGGAAAACAGCAACTTTTATGTGACTTAACAGAGCTCTTCCAAACGGAGGATAACACAACAGCATGAAGGGGATTCAAAACTGTTATCCATTGGCATGTCTTTGTATGTGGTCTAGAGGGAATTGATCTACTTACCTGTGGCATGTAGGGAATTCTCTCATTTCCTTGCATAGCTGTGTTTTGGAGGCTTCCTTGTCCAGTTTCTTACATAGCTATGGAAGTTTTTAGTTCTGACATTTTACAAGCTTCTTTGTTCCTTCTTCATAGGCTTCAGCAAATGGATAAGGAAGACGACTCTGGTGCCACGGCCACGGCCTTGTTTCTGAGGAACGATGTCCTTGTTGTCTCGCACATTGGTGACTCCTGCTTGGTAGTAGCATTTTTAGCAATGTGACATTCAAACTTTATTCTAGGTTGACGTTTAATTGTCTGAAAACTTTTTGTTGGTTGGTGATAATAAGATGGCCGACGATTTTGATTAGCAGGTCATATCGCGTGGTGGAAGACCTCAATCTCTGACAAATTTTCATCGACCATACGGGAACAACAAAACATCCCTTGAAGAGGTCAAGCGGATTAGGGCAGCAGGTGGATGGGTGTGTTTCCTCTTCCATAGTTCTGCTGAATTGCCTTACCTGAACTACCTGGTTCTAATTTTACATAATGGAAGGGCAAGTCTCGTGGCCTCTGATGAACTACTGTAGTTGTACCCTTAAAAGTATCAGGATGCTCTGTGAATATGGGCCGCTTTACCATGACGTTCTCTTAATTCTTTACTCCCACACACAAATAAACATGCTCCTTTTGTCATATAAATTGTTATCTGTTTACCGTATATGGGCAACAATCAACACAAAAGTCCTGCTGAAAATCTAGCACATCTAGGAAACTCCTACATTTTGTTGGCAGCCTCATGTTTGTGGTGTAGGGGTACACTGCAAGTTTGAGAGATTTTTTCAAGTTGTTTTTTTAGAGTAGCCTTTATTGAGAAGTTACATCTGTTATGAAGTGAGCCTATATTCCATCGGGCCAACAGGCCAGCACATATACATGAAGGGAAATAAGCAAAGAAGCCCCTATACAATATGATAACTACACACACAGCACAACCCTGTTCTAACACCCCCCTCAAACTCAAGGGGGATCTTGGACACATACTGAGCTTTCGTCAGAAAATCAGCAAGCTGAAGCTCCGAGGGCACATGCCACAATTCTGTCTTGCACCTGAGAACGCGTGTAGGAGGCATCAACACCGATGTGCTTGGTGAGCTCATGCTTAACAGGATCACGGGCAATGCTGAGTGCCCAGTGCTGTCGGAGAGCAGAGGGGTCGGTGCAGCAGTGGAAACACCAAAATCCCGAAGAAGCCATCGTAGCCAAGTAATTTCTGCAGTCTCGCAGCTCAGCCTCAGCACTGGAGCGAGATACAACAGTCTGCTTCTTGGTCTTCCAGGCAATCAGGGAGGAGCCAAGAAAAACACAATAGGCAGAGAGAGAGCGTCAGTGGGATCGCTGGCCCAGGTAGCATCACAGTAGGCCTGAAGCTGAAGAGAGCTGGAGCGAGGGAAGAATAAGCGACGAGTCATGGTACCACGAAGGTAACGAAGAACACGAAGGTGACTGTAGTGAAGTTGAGTGGGAGCAGAGACAAACTGACTCAGAATGTGCACAACATAAGAAATGTCAGGACGACTGATGCCTAGATAGACAAGGCTCCCAACAAGATGGCGGTAGCGTGTGGGATCTGCAAGGGGTTCACCCTCACCTTGACGAAGATGGAGACCAAACTCCATAGGAGTGTCAACTGTGCGCTGATCAGTAAGGCATGCACGAGTGAGAAGATCTTGGATGTACTTCTCTTGAGAGAGATAAATACCCTCAGGGGAAGAAATGATCTCAAGTCCAAGAAAGTAGTGAAGAGAACCCAAATCAGTCATCAAGAATTGCTCATGTAGACGTTTCTTCACAAAATCAATGAATTGGTGGTCAGCCCCTGTGATAATCATGTCATCAATATAGAGTAGTAAAAGGTTCCTGCAGCTCACCATTCAAGAAGGCATTCTTGACATCTAATTGAGAGATGGACCACTGCCGAACAGCAGCAACAACCAAAAGAGTGCGAACAGTGGTCATGTGAGCAACAGAGCAAAAGTCTCATCATAGTCACGACCATACTCCTGCTGGAAGCCACGCGCAACAAGACGAGCTTTGTAGCGGACGAGAGAACCATCTGAATGTGTCCTAACCTTGTAGACCCATTTGCAAGTGATGGGTCTAACGCCTGTAGGCAGGGGTACAAGGTCTCACGTGCCTGTGCGCTCAAGAGCATGAATTTCCTCTGCCATAGCATGCTGCCATTCAGAATGAGCAGCAGCCTCACGATACGTAGACGGCTCAACAAGAGTGGTAGCAGCAGCAACATAGTACGCATGGGGCTGGAGAGTGTGGCGATCACGCAGATTATACCGAGGAGCAGGAGGGGTAGGTGGTTCTGAAGGAATGAGACCCAACAGGAAAGGAGTGGAAGTGGAAGTGGGTGCATCCGAGGGAGAAGGGTTGTAGGACCTTGAAGTATGTCTAGAGGGGGGGGGGTGATTAGACTACTTGATCAATTAAAAACTTAACATTTTCCCGATTTTAGAGTTTGACAGATTTTAGTTATCTTTGAACAAGTCAAGCAATCTTCACACAATTCAAGCAAGCATGCAAAGAGTATATGAGCAGCGGAAATTAAAGCATGCAACTTGCAAGAATGTAAAGGGAAGGGTTTGGAGGATTCAAACGCAATTGGAGACACGGATGTTTTTGTCGTGGTTCCGATAGGTGGTGCTATCGTACATCCACGTTGATGGAGACTTCAACCCACGAAGGGTAACGGTTGCGCGAGTCCACGGAGGGCTCCACCCACGAAGGGTCCACGAAGAAGCAACCTTGTCTATCCCACCATGGCCGTCGCCCACGAAGGACTTGCCTCACTAGCGGTAGATCTTCACGAAGTAGGCGATCTCCTTGCCCTTACAAACTCCTTGGTTCAACTCCACAATCTTGTCGGAGGCTCCCAAGTGACACCTAGCCAATCTAGGAGACACCACTCTCCAAGAAGTAACAAATGGTGCGTTGATGATGAACTCCTTGCTCTTGTGCTTCAAATGATAGTCTCCCCAACACTCAACTCTCTCTCATAGGATTTGGATCTGGTGGAAAGAAGATTTGAGTGGAAAGCAACTTGGGGAAGGCTAGAGATCAAGATTCATATGGTAGGAATGGAATATCTTGGCCTCAACACATGAGTAGGTGGTTCTCTCTCAGAACTGGTAAGTTGGAAGTGTAGGTTTGTTCTGATGGCTCTCTCCACGAATGAAGAGGAGGTGGAGGGGTATATATAGCCTCCACACAAAATCTAACCGTTACACACAATTTACCAAACTCGGTGGGACCGAATCAACAAACTCGGTCGGCCCGATTCAGTAAACCTAGTGACTGTTAGGATTTTCAGTGGGACCGACATGCAACTCGGTAGGACCGATATGGTTAGGGTTAGGGCATAATGTAATCTCGGTGAGACCGATTACACAAACTCGGTGAGACCGATTTTGGTAATTAGCTAACCAGAGAGTTGGTCAGGTAAACTCGGTGGGACCGATTCGCTCTTTTCGGTGAGACCGAAATGTTACGAAAGGGAAACAGAGAGTTTACATTGCAATCTCGGTGGGACCGATCGCTCACTTCGGTTAGACCGAAACGTTACTAAGGGAAACAGAGAGATTACAATCCCATCTCGGTGAGACCGAGATCCCTATCGGTGAGACCGATTTGCCTAGGGTTTGTGGCAGTGGCTATGACATTTGAACTCGGTGGCGCCGGATAGAAAGAATCGGTGGGACCGATTTTGACTTTGGGTTTAGGTCATATGTGGATGTGAGAAAGTAGTTGAGGGTTTTTGGAGCATATCACTAAGCACTTGAAGCAAGAGGCTCATTAAGCAACACCTCATCCCTCCTTGATAGTATTGGCTTTTCCTATAGACTCAATGTGATCTTGGATCACTAAAATGTAAAATGTAGAGTCTTGAGCTTTTGAGCTTGAGCCAATCCTTTGTCCTTAATATTTTGAGGGATCCACTTTCATCATCCATGCCATGCCATTCATTGAGCTTTCCTGAAATATTTGTCTTGGAATAGCATTAGCTCAATGAGCTATATGTTGTTATGAATTACCAAAACCACCTAGGGATAGTTGCACTTTCAATCTCCCCCTTTTTGGTAATTGATGACAACATATAGATCAAAGCTTCGACAAATGATAATAAGATTGAAAAACATCGTCGCTTTGAGAAGTATGTGATAAGCAAGAGCTCCCCCTAAATTTGTGCATAGTTTAAGATTTGCTTTGGACTGCAAATGCACAAGGAATTAGGCTCATGGGTTACTCTTCCATGTCACATACATCTTGGTGGAGCGCTCAAAATAATAAAGATTGAATACATGCACTCATCACCAAGCAAAGTGAATGATCATATAAGGATAAGTAAGATAATGTCATCCAACAAGCATAAATGTAGCATATGATCAACACATGATCATCAAGTATCACACAGACATAGAGTATCTCAAACAAGCAAATAAAGTTTAACCACCAAAGCAAGAGAGAACAAAAAGCAACACTCTCTCTCGAAGCCTATGATCTATACATTTTTCTCCCCCTTTGGCAACAAGTTACCAAAAAGTTCATAGAAAATGCATAGTACTAGATCGACTCTCAGGCTTGATCTTCAGGTGGTGGTGTAGATAGAACGCCAAGGACGAAAGCATCAGTTGATGTAGATGGAGCTGGAGGTGTGGGTGCTGAAGCTGGTTGCATTGGAGCTGTAGGAGCTGTAGCTGGTGCAGATGAAGTGGCTCTGGTGTCTGTCACTGGCACTGCAGCTGATCTCTGAGCTCTAGGCACTCTGGCAAATGCATCTGTGGTTGTCTTGCCCTTCCTCTCCTCCATGTCATCCTGAAGCTGCTCAACAACAGACTGGATCTCAGTCACCTTCACATCTAAATTGTAGAACTTCTGCTCCATGATCCTCTCCAGGCTCTCCTGGTTTTGAGTCAAGGTGGCCAGCCCCTTCTCAATCCTCAGAGTGGATGCAATCAAGTAGCCTAGTTGATCCTGTTTGCTTTTCAGAAAGTACTGAGATGCCTCTTCCATTGTTGGCATCTTGGTAGCCTTCTCTGTCCTTGCCTTCTCCTTCTTGGCTTGAGCATGCACAGAAGATGGTTCATCTTCATCCATAACCACTTGGTTGTCCTCAAATTCTGGATAGATAGCAAAATGTTCCTTGTCCAGCAAGTATGTGCCTGTGCCCATCTTGGAGTTAATCAGCTCCTGAATCTGTGGGGCATACCCACAACTTCTCTTCTGGTCTGCTGCTGTCCTCTTGATAGTCTCAACAATGAGGCTCATGACCTTGAATTTCTGTGGCACATCAAACAAGTGTAGCAAGTTTATAGCATGGCCTCTTATCATGTTGTGGTCACCTGACTTGGGCAATAGAGTATGCCTGAGGATCCAGTTGATCGTTGGGAGTCCTGACAGAAGATAATGTCATATCCAAATTTATGTGTCTCAACTGCAGCATCTGGGATCTCCTTGTACATATGAGCCATGGAATTGTGATCCATCTTCTTCTTGGCATAGACATCCAAGTCATCTTCCTGCTCCTTGGGTGCATTGATCAGATTTGCCCATTCCTCAATAGTTGATTGGTACCTTGTACCTTCAGACATCCACACTATCCTGCCATCTGGGTAGAAATGTGTTGTGGAGTAGAATTGCATAATGAGCTCATCATTCCACTTTGTGAGCTTCTGCCCAACAAAGTCTGCAACTCCACAAGCAATGAAACTGTCTTGCACTCCAGAATAGTGTTCCTCATTCTCTTTCATGTAGGTTCAGTCGACCCACCTCATGTCACAAACTATAGGCTTCTTGTCCAACAACACTGTCTCATAGAAATCCTGCTGTTCCTTAGTTTGGAACCTGTAGTCAACATCAGTCCTTCTCCTGATAGCATAGGGATCAGACAACCTCCACTGTCTGAGTCCTGCATCCTTTCTCAGCTTCATGTTCTCAGCCACAGGATGAGCATCATTGTGGTCTGGAATCTTTGGCTTCAGCTTTCTCAACACATGCTCTTCATCTTCTTCTTCCTCGGCAACAGTTTCAGGCACTGGGGCCTTGTTCTTCTCAGCAGCTGGTATACTCCTGGTATTCCTCTTAGGTGCATTCTTGGGCTTTGAGGCAGCTTTGGGTGCTTCTTTGGGCTTTGATGCTGCAGCCCCTGACCTTATAGCATCATGCATCAGCTTTTGTGTCTTGGGTGCTGGTGCAGCAACCTCTTCTTCCTCCTCCTCAGAGTCTCTCCTCATAGAGGGATTGCCAAGAACTTTGGCAGTAGTGGTTCTGACTTTTTTTTTTGTCTTGACCAGCAGCTTCATCTTCTGACTCAATAGTAAACTTCATGGTTTCTCCAGTGGCAACCTTTCTGGGTTTAGAAGTGGGAATCCTTCTTGCAGGTGCCTCTTTGGGATCAGGTTTTTCAGGTACTAGTGTTGATCCTCTGACCTTCAGCATAGGTGTCCTCTTGGCAGGGACCTTCCTATTAAGTCCAGGCTTTGTGTTCTTTGCCGAGCCATACTTCTTTTTGAGCACTACCTTCTTGGAAGTAGCCTCATCTTTAGCTGCCACATAGTCCTCATCCTCAGAGTCCGAGGTTCTCTTCCTTCTGGCTCTTGTGGCTGCTTTTAGGCAAATTGCTAGGAGTGCTTCTGCTGCCATCATCTGAAGTGCTAGAGGGACTAGTGCCCTCACTCATGTGAATCTGCTCTTCTTCCCTGTTCTGACTATCACTTTGGTCTGACATGCTGAATACACTGACTGCCGACCCTGTGAATAGTTATAGATGAGATAGAGTGGATGAGCATCACAAAATGCAGAGATTTTTGCAAAAGAATGATTCAAGAACTTAGTTTTAGTTTCCCACAGAAAGCATTTCGAATCAACCGATTTTCAAACTCGGTGATACTGAAACAGTTTTGGAACCTAAATTAGCGATCTCGGTCAGACCGAGTCACAGTTCGGTGGCACCGAGACTGCTGGGGTTTCACAAAGTTCTAAAATCGGTCACACCGATTAGCAATTCTCGGCCAGACCGAGAGTTACTGGTGCAATGGCTTTAGCCGAATCGGTGAGACTGAGTTTTTCAACTCGGTGGGTCCGAGATGGTTTCGGCGGAAACCTAACCCTAAATTTTCAAATCGCATCTATTCTAAGGATTGTTTTGACTAGATAGAGGTGTTTCAATCGTGGCAAGAATCATAATGAACACAATGTGCTAAGAATCAGACGAGGATAGCACTGTGATCGAGTTCATACCCTAGTTCGGCGATGAACTCGCTACGGCGGCAACGACGGAGATGAAATCCGTTGACGGCGGCGGAGACCAGCGACAGGAGGCGGCTGGTGACGAAGTCGACGATCCGGAGACCTAGAAGGCAGAGCGAGCTATGCGCGGGCGAAGAGGTTTGGAGAAAGCTTTCCAAATTTTTGCCGGTGTGAATATATAGCCCGACACCGTCGGTGTGACCGAGTGGAATGACTCAGTGGCACCGAGATGCATAACTGTTGACAGTTACAGCAACTCGGTGTGACCGAAAAGTTCAAATCGGTTGCATCGAGATTGAAAACCTAGATCGACTTAGTGATCTCGGTATGACCGAAATGGAAGAATCGGTCAGACCGAAAAGCACAAAGAAGTTTTGGAGGTTTAAGTTTATGACGAATCGGGGACTCCGAGTGCTCCTCACACAGAGTGGTTTGAATCTGACTTGATCAAATTTTGTGATGTAGCATGAATAGAGTTTGAGACGAGAAAAGCATAGATAGCTAGAGAAGGTTCTTAGGCATTCTTGTCCATCCACTTGGCCAAAGAAAAAGAAACCAGTCAATCAAAACAACAAGTGGATGTCCTCAAATGAGTAAAATATGCAACCAACATGCTCACACAATAAAATGGCAAATGAAATATGTGGCAAAGCATGCACAACCAATTCTAGCATCTATCAAATAATTGGCGATGACTAGTCATCTATGCCTTACTCGCCTTACGAAGCCTTTTATCCCAAACAAGTTGGGGTAGGCTAGATATGAAAACCTTTCACGAGGACTTCCCAGGAGGTCACCCATCCTAGTACTACTCTCGCCCAAATGGGTTTCATACCCAAAAGACTGGCTAGTTTTTACGTTGGCTCGAGTATATTGACTTAGGAGTCAAATGAGAACATTTGATCATATGTCATACTCATTGATTAAGCTCAAGTGGGGTTACCATTTTTACATAATGCATTGATGTGTTCACATCATTAGAGTTGCTTTGACTCAATTTTTAGAGTTAAGCTCCCCCTAAATGTGAGATCCCCCTTTAGAGGGATGAACTAACCTTGGGTTTTGTCGATGATGACTTCATGTAGGTGTTGAAGATGTGGATGCTCAATGTTGATGTAGATCATTTGGAGCAATCCTTTGAAGTGAGTTGCACTTTCAATACCTACATGGGTTAGTCCCACAAGGAACAAACAAGAATATCCATAGACATAGAGTGATGCACACACAAATGATGTCCATAAAAACATTAGGTTACCTTGTCCCTTGCCTTACCAACATGAGGGTTTGTGACTCCTTGAACTAGTGCAAGATATGGAAGTTGATTGCACTTGTCCTTGCCATAATGATATGAGTGAAGAATGTTGGCGGAGTCACCCTCAAGAACACTCTAGTTCTTCTTCTTCGGGATCCACATCATCTTGATGGGAATCCTTGGAGTTGTAGTTGTACTTGATGAAGTAGAACTTGACGTAGTCTTGGGAACCCACTTGACCAAGGCCTTAGGTGCTTCTTCAAATGCATCAATCTCCTCTTGAAGCTTGTCCTTGCCTTTGTTCTTGTGGTCTTGTGGTGGAAGATCATCTTGTGCTTGTGTTCCCTTGAAGGAAGTAGGATCATACTTCTCTTGTTGAGGAACAAACTTCGTCTTGGGGTATTGATCTTCTTCCCACTCAACTCCATTGGCATTGAACTTTCGTTCAAAACCAACACCTTGATTCTTCCGGTGCCTTCCTTGCTTGCGTACAATTTCCTCGAATTGCTTACTCCCGGCAAGGCTCTTGTATACACCTTTCTCTATAATTCCCTTCAATAAGCTATTTTCTTGCTCAAGTGTAACTTGGCTAAGAGAATCATTAGTGGAATCAAGAGAACTACTAGAAGCAACAATATTGGATTTAGCATTATTATTGTTACTACTAGAGGAAGAATCTTTCTTGTTCTTGTTACTAGACTTGACTTGAGGCATGTAAGTAGATAAGAGTAAACGCTTGGCAATGTAAGAAGAACTTTTCTTACGGAGATCATCATTGATTGCCTTTAAGAACTCATGCTCTTGCTCCAGATTGAGCTTTTCAAAGCGTAACTTCTCATGAGCCCTTAAAAGTTCTCGATGATCTTCGAAGATAGTTTCATGAGCTAACTTAAGAGTGTTTAGTTCTTTAGTTAGAAGCTCAATCTTCTCCTTATCATTGTCATTCGTTTTATCTTGATTAACATGATTAATTGACGTTTCATCATAGTATTCATTACTAGAGTTGTCAATAAGTAAATTATCATCACCTAGCAAGTCATCTTCATCACTATTAAAATCAACATACTCGGGGTGTGTTACCTTAGGACCTTTGGCCATGAAGCATCTTCCAATTCCTTCATTTGGTGAATCAAATATGTCGTAGGAGTTAGTTGACACAAGTGCTAGACCGGCAACACCTTCATCTTGAGTATATTCGGAGTCGGAGTGATAGCTTCTCTCGGAGTGATTGTCGGAGTCGGAGCCGGATACCCATTCACCAACATGAGCTTGATGTCTTCGTTTTGTGTAGCTCTTTGATGACTTGTCCTTCCTTTCCCAATCCTTACTTCTCCGTGAGGGTCCTCGTTCATAACGATCATCTCTACTCCTTCTCTCTCTACTTCTTCTTTTTGGAGAATCTTCTCTTCTTTTGTAGGGTGCCGTACACTCATGGAAATAGTGTCCGGGTCTCCCACAATTGTAGCAATTGCACTCTCGACTAGAAGATCTTTTGTCATTGTAGGACCTTGACTTAGAGCTTCTTTCTTTGCTTCTACTCTTGTAGAATTTGTTGAAGTTCTTTACCATTAAGCTTAATTCTTCATTGAAGGTTTGTTTCTCATTTGATGATGTGGAGGCTTCACATGAGGCTTTGTAAGCACCACTTGACTTGTTGTGAAGTTCCTCCTTATCCTTGAGTGACATCTCATGAGCAACAATTCTTCCAATGACTTCCGTTGGCTTGAGATCTTTGTAATTTGGCATCATTTGAATCAATGTGCACACGGTATCATACTTTCCATCCAATGCTCTTAGGATCTTCTTGATGATGAATCTGTCGGTCATCTCTTCACTTCCTAAGCCGGCAATCTCATTTGTGATAAGAGCAAGCCTAGAGTACATTAAAGCGACAACTTCACCATCCTTCATTTTGAACTTGTCAAGCTGACTTTGGAGCACATCCAACTTGGATTCCTTGACGGAGTCGGTACCTTCATGCATATTAAAGTATCCCAAATTTCCTTTGCATTCTCAAGACGGCTGATTTTGTTAAATTCTTCGGGGCACAAGCCATTGAAGAGTATATCACAAGCTTGAGCGTTGTATTGCAACATCTTCAATTCATCCGCACTAGCTTCACGGTTCGGCTCTCTCCCATCAAAGAATTCACCTTGCAAGCCAATACACACAATAGCCCAAACGGCGGGGTTATGTCCGAGAATATGCATTTTCATCTTATGCTTCCAACTAGCAAAATTAGTGCCATCAAAGTAAGGACCTCTACGGTGATAATTTCCCTCGCTAGACGCCATACTCTCCTAGGTTGTGAAACCAAGGCTATGACCACCAAAAGCTATGGAAATCAAAGCAAATGGAGACCAAAACTCTGATACCACTTGTAGGACCTTGAAGTAAGTCTAGAGGGGGGGGTGATTAGACTACTTGACCAATTAAAAACTTAACCTTTTCCCAATTTTAGAGTTTGGCAGATTTTAGCTATCTTAGGACAAGTCAAGCAATCATCACACAATTCAAGCAAGCATGCAAGAGTATATAGGCAGCGGAAATTAAAGCATGTAACTTGCAAGAAAGTAAAGGGAAGGGTTTGGAGGATTCAAACGCAATTGGAGACACGGATGTTTTTAGCGTGGTTCCGATAGGTGGTGCTATCGTACATCCACGTTGATGGAGACTTCAACCCACGAAGGGTAACGGCCGCGCGAGTCCACGGAGGGCTCCACCCACGAAGGGTCCACGAAGTAGCAACCTTGTCTATCCCACCATGGCCGTCGCCCACGAAGGACTTGCCTCACTAGCGGTAGATCTTCACGAAGTAGGCGATCTCCTTGCCCTTACAAACTCCTTGGTTCAACTCCACAATCTTGTCGGAGGCTCCCAAGTGACACCTAGCCAATCTAGGAGACACCACTCTCCAAGAAGTAACAAATGGTGCGTTGATGATGAACTCCTTGCTCTTGTGCTTCAAATGATAGTCTCCCCAACACTCAACTCTCTCTCATAGGATTTGGATCTGGTGGAAAAAGGGTTTGAGTGGAAAGCAACTTGGGGAAGGCTAGAGATCAAGATTCATATGGTAGGAATGGAATATCTTGGCCTCAACACATGAGTAGATGGTTCTCTCTCAGAAATGGTAAGTTGGAAGTGTAGGTTTAGTCTGATGGCTCTCTCCACAAATGAAGAGGAGGTGGAGGGGTATATATAGCCTCCACACAAAATCTAATCGTTACACACAATTTACCAAACTCGGTGGGACCGAATCGTTAAACTTGGTCGGACCGATTTAGTAAACCTAGTGACCGTTAGTGATTTTCGGTGGGACTGACATGCATCTCGGTGAGGCCGATTCGGTTAGGGTTAGGGCATAACGTAATCTCGGTAAGACCGATTACACAAACTCGGTAGGACCGATTTTGGTAATTAGCTAACCAGAGAGCTGGTCAGGTAAACTCGGTGGGACCGATCTGTTCTTTTCGGTGAGACCGAAATGTTACAAAAAGAAAACAGAGAGTTTACATTGCAATCTCGGTGGGACCGATCGCTCACTTCGGTTAGACCGAAACGTTACGAAGGGAAACAGAGAGATTGCAACCCCATCTCGGTGAGACCGAGATCCCTATCGGTAAGACCGATTTGCTTAGGGTTTGTGGCAGGGGCTATGACTTTTGGAATCGGTGGCGCCGGATAGAAAGAATCGGTGTGACCGATTTTGGCTTTAGGTTTAGGTCATTTGTGGATGTGGGAAAGTAGTTGAGGGTTTTTGGAGCATATCACTAAGCACTTGAAGCAAGAGGCTCATTAAGCAACACCTCATCCCTCCTTGATAGTATTGGCTTTTCCTATAGACTCAATGTGATCTTGGATCACTAAAATGTAAAATGTAGAGTCTTGAGCTTTTAAGCTTGAGCCAATCCTTTGTCCTTAATATTTTGAGAGATTCACTTTCATCATCCATGCCATGCCATTCATTGAGCTTTCCTGAAATATTTGTCTTGGAATAGCATTAGCTCAATGAGCTATATGTTGTTATGAATTACCAAAACCACCTAGGGATAGTTGCACTTTCAAGGGTGCTGAGCACGACGAGAGTAGACAAAAGGAAGCGGAGAGAGAGGGGAAGTGGAAGCTGGCGCATCAGAGGGAGAAGGGTGCTGAGCACGACGGGAGTAGGTAAAAGGAAAAGGAGAGAGAGTGGATGGCTCAACCCGAGTAGGAGAGTCAGGAATAGAAACCTCATCCTGTGTAAGCTGAAGCTCATGAGCAGACACAGGTGAAAGGCTAGGAGTGGACCTACCAGGTGACGATAAAGGTGAAGAATCAGGTAGAGTAAAAAAAGAGAGAGGCTCGACTAACGACTCGGTGGTGGCAGTAGAAGAATGACGAGGGTAGAAGGAGCGAGACTCATCAAAAGTGACATCTTTCGAGATTCTCAGTCTTCGAGCAATAGGGTCCCAGCAACGGTAACCTTTGTGCTCCAAACTGTAGCCAAGGAAAACACATTCGACAGATTGAGCAGTCAATTTGGTGCGCTCATGAGGGTGGAGAAGAACAAAACAGGCACAACCAAACAGGCGTAGACCACTATAATCAGCTGGACCATCACCTAGATGATCAACTGGTATCCCTTCCTGAAGAGCAACAGAAGGCTGAATATTAATGAGATAAACAGCGGTAGAGACAGCCTCAGCCCAAAAGTGCGGGGGAACAGCAGAAGATAAAAGAAGAGCCCGAGCAGTCTCAAGGACGTGACGATGTTTGCGTTTAACCACCCCATTTTGAGCATGGGCACCAGGACAGGAATACTGAGGAAGGGTACCCTGTTCAGCAAGGAAACCACGAAGCGCACGAGATAGGTACTCGCCAGTCGAATCAGCACGAAAAACTCGAACAGAGGAATCATACTGAGTGCGAACCATGGTAGCAAACGACTTGTAAATTTGAAGCACTTGACTACGAGATGACATAAAGTAGATCCAAGTGTGGCGAGAAAAATCATCAATGAAAATTATATAATATTTGTGACCCCCTTTCGAAACAATGGGGGCAGGACCCCATACATCAGAGTGAACATGTTCAAAAGGTCGTTGAGAAACAGAATTACTAGAGGGATAAGGAAGTTGTATCTGCTTGCCAAGCTTACAACCCATATATCTTCAAAAAAAAGCTTACAACCCATACAAGTTAGTGAACTATCACCAGATACAGACCCTAGAACACCACTCCTAACCAAAGAAGACAAGCGGGAGCCACAAATGTGACCCAATCGATGATGCCACTGAGCGAAGGATGTGGTGGAGGTGGCAGCTGAAGCAAAAGGGGTGGTGATGTCCGACTGGCTAGAGGACGCAGCGGAAGGAAGGCGCAGCCAATCGAGCTCCCAAAGGCGCTGAGAGTCATGGCGCCGAGGACCGATCCCAACCAGAGTCCCCGTACGACGATCCTGAACACAACAAGAGTCAGAATCCAGAATAACGCGACAACCCAAGTCAGTAAGTTGACCAACAGATAGAAGTTGCATAGTCAGTTTAGGAACATGAGAAACGGCAGGGACATGAAAAGAAGACATGGAAAGAGTCCCTCTTTGCGGCAACAGAAAGAGAAGTGCCATCTGCAGTCTGAACCGTAAGAGGAGAAGGCACAGAATTGACAGCACAAAGATGATCTCTGTGTGGTGTCATGTGGAAGGAGGCCCCAGAATCAAGAATCCAGGGCAAAGATGTACCTGACGAAGAGTGCGGTGGTGGACCAGACGTCTGACCAGCAGAACCAGCAGAACCTGAGGATGGTGCAGAAGCAGTAAGGCGGCGCAGCAAGGTGAGCATCTCCTGGTGAACCTTCTCAAGGGAGCCCTCACGAGAATTAGAGGAGCCTCCCGTGTCCTTTTGAGGACGGCCACCTCGGCGACCCTGTTTCCTCCTCTTGATGCACTCCGTGATCATGTGACCATCCTGCTTGCAGTAGTTGCAGAAAGCACTAGTGGAGGTTGCTGCCACCTGTGTAGAAGAGGGCACACCAGGCAGCGGTGGTGGAACGCGGGCAGCCAGGACTGCTGAAGAGGATGGCAATAAGCCCGTGCTTCGTAGGCGCGCCTCCTCAGATCGCACCTCAGCAAGGGCCTCCAGAGTAGAGAGCCGAGGATGGCGTGCCAATAGCTGAGCACGACTCTGCTCGAACTCCGGCCGGAGGCAAGTGAGGAAGTCGTAGAGGCGACGAACCTCCAGCTTAGCTTGTTGCTGCACACAACACTGACATCTGCGACAAACATCAGCTCCCAGAGAGTCCAATTGGCGCCACACCGCCGACATCTCCTTGTAGAAATCATCCACAGTAGCATCTCCCTGTTGTAGTTGTTGCTCTTGACGAACAACAACGAGATACATGGCATCCCTTGTAGACTCATAGCGATGACGAAGGTGCTCCCACATCTGATATGCAGTGGTAAGGGCCACCACATCCATGGTGAGATCAACATCCATGCTGTTCACCAAGATAGAAGAGGCTCGAGCATCATCATTTGTCCATTGCTTGTATAAGTGGAGTTGATTCTGATACTCTTCAGTGGCCTCTTCAAAAGCATCTAGCATCTCACGTTGCTTGGTTTCATCGGCATCAACAGGGAAGGCCAACTCAGCTGGAGGAGTGGGCAGCAGGGGACAAGGCAGAGCACCAGAGAGGTGCTCCCAGACCAGCTGGCCCCTCATGTGCAGCTTCATGTGCTGCACCCAATCCCTGTAGTTCTGTCCGTTGAAGATAACAGGACATCGTGGGACTGGGACAGCACCGGTGGTGGTGGAGGGCGCCATTCCAGCAGAGCAGCAGCAACAGCTCGTTGAAGACCAGGAGCAGCAGGAGGCACAGCTTGATGGCAGCAGCAGACCAGGAGGAGAAGAGCAGCAGCAGCCGCACGTTGAAGAGCAGCAGCAGCTCGTTGAAGAAGAGCAGCAGCAACAACAGAGAAGAGGAGCAGCAGCAGCAGCTCGTTGAAGAGCAGCAGCAACACGTTGAGGCGGCGGCGCCGGCGCCGGCCGGGAAGGACGGCGGCAGCAGCGGCCTGGAACGGTGGCGGCCTGGACCAGCAGGCGGCAGCAACTACCAGGAAGAAGAGGGGAGAGGCTTGATTGTTAGAAGGGAGAGAGAGGATTGGTGGAATAGTCTGTTGTATTGCTTGAGCCTCGTGGGCATATATATAGGAGTACATGGTCATCTTGGAGTACAAGTCAAGGCAGGAACAAATCCTAGGCTATCCTATGTTTCCTAAATAAACATTATACTCAACATCCCCCCGCAGTCACAACGGTAGCGACGCAGACGGTGAGACTGGAGAAGAATCCGAAGGCAAGCCGACGGACACCCCCCCACAGTCCTAACGGTCGATGCATCGCGGAGTCGTGGCTGGAGTGAAAACCGACGAGGTTGCTCAAGTAGGCGGTAGCCCTTTGTGCCGTTTGTCGATGTAGCCGAGAGCGTGGGTGGTGGAGCCGTGGTCGAGGTAGCCGTGCCAAGAATGACGTGGTCGATGTCGAGTCGGGGTGGCCGGTGTCGAGGAAGTCGCCGTGGAGCCGCGGGCGCAAGGGGGCGCCGAGTTAGCATGGGCGCAGTGGTGTCGAAGTAGTGGTGCGCCGGAAAGGAGATGTTGTTGACAATGCGTCACACCGGGTTTGCCAAGCCCGGGGACACATCGTAGACGAAGGCACACACCGATGTTGACAGCACTGGGTATGCGTAGACGGATGAAGACGAAGTTGACGAAGCGCCGCACCAGGCTTGCCAGGCCCGGGAACACATCGTGGACGAAGGCACGCGGCGGTGTTGCCAGCAACGGGCATGCGGAGACTAGGACCTGCACGAGCTGTACGCCATGTCGAAGAAGTCGAAGGGCCAACAAAGAAGAACTCGACGACGGTTGCAGCGTCCATCGGCGCGGGGCCAATGTCACCAACGGTGGTCGGAGTAGACGAAGTGGTCGGGGTAGATGACGGCGACGCTGACGACGGGTTGGTGCTGGATGAAGACGAAGGAGGTGGACGGGCGGTTGCAGAGGCTACGGGGTAGCGGCGGCGGCGGCCAAAGAAAAGCGGTGGCGGCAGCCTGACGGCGGCGGTGCTCGTAGTAGGCGGAAAACCTTGACAACGTGACGAAGACTGGCGCGGATGGTGGCGTTTCCGCGCCAAGGGAGACGGCGCGGCGCATACCACGGGAGGTCGGCGCGCGGTGACGGCGGAGTGGACCGCGGGCCGCGGCGCTACGGCCCAAAGGGGCGACGCAGCGGCGGCAGGCAGGTCGGGGCGACGGCGGTAAGACCTCGGGGCGGCGGCGGAGACCGCGGGCCGCGGCGTGACAACCCGAAGGGGCGGCGCGGCGGAGGAGTGCGTGTCGGTGCAACCGCGGGGACGGCCTTGGGACGACTGCGTGGATAGCGTGCCACGCTCGCTACGGCCCGACGGGGCGACGCAGTGGCGGCGCGAGGGTCGGTGCGGCCACGGGGACGACCAGAAGCGGACGGCCTCAGGGCGGCGGTGAACCGCGGGCCGCGACACTACGGCCCAAAGGGGCGATGCAGCGGTGGCGCGGGTCGGTGCAACCGGGAGAAGAACCACGGGGCGGCGGCACTACGGCCCGACGGGGCGACGCAGCGGCAGCCCGTTGCTCGATCGGTGGAGGGACGCGCTGAACTCGGGGACGATCTTCACGGGACCTGCGGAGGCGCGCGCAACCGACGGGCCAGGTCAGTCGCACGGCGGAGATGAGGCGGATCGCGGCGGCGGGCGGGTGATCAATCCGATCGCGCGCGAGGTCGGGGACGCAGCTCGGTGGAGACGGGGTGGCGGCGGAGTCCGAGATGAAGCCGGCGACGACGGGCGGCAGGGCGGCTATGATTGGCCGCCGCATGGCGCGAGGCCGCCTGGTGGGGTGATGCAGGAGTCCCGGTCGGAGCAGGGCGGTGACGGCCGGCGTAGATCGACGGGCAGGCCGGCGCGCGAACCTTCGCCGCCGCATGACGCGAAGCCGCCGGGTTGGGGGCCGGCAGACGCGCGGACGACGCGCGAGGCCGCCGGGTCGGGGCGACCGGCGGGCAGACGCGCGGACGACGCGCGAGGCCGCCGGGTCGGTGAAGAAGCCGGCCGATCGCGCCGGGGTTGGAGTAGAGGCGCACGGGGTCGACGGCGGCGGTGGGCGACGCAAACCGATCAAGATTAGATCAAAAAACCAAAAAGAAACCGATGATCAAGATGACCGGCGGGATAGAGAAAACCCCGGAGCAAGGGCTCGGGGAAAAGACTCTATAGGGCAGCCGGCCAACACGGCCGGTGGACGAACCCTAGGTACGGGCAGCGCGGCCCCTGGCGGCGGTCATGGAGGCCGACCGGCCCAGGGGCGGCGCGCGGGTGCGGAAGCGGCGGCGGCTAGGGTTTAGAACCCGGAAACTGATACCATGTTAGAAGGGAGAGAGAGGATTGGTGGAATAGTCTGTTGTATTGCTTGAGCCTCGTGGGTATATATATAGGAGTACATGGTCATCTTGGAGTACAAGTCAAGGCAGGAACAAATCCTACGCTATCCTATGTTTCCTAAATAAACATTATACTCAACATTGATGAAGAGAGGAGCGGCGGCCGGCGGCGGCCGCGGCAGTGGCGGCGGCGACAAGAGGCGGCGGCGGCTGGGGAACCTAACCCTAGCTCTTATACCATGTTATGAAGTGAGCCTATATTCCATCATGCCAACATGCCAGCACATATACATGAAGAGAAATAAGCAAAGAAGCCTCTATACAATATGATAACTACACACACAGCATAGCCCTGTTCTAACAACGTCTACAATAGATAGACCACATGGCTAACGAATGCTGGTTGCCACAGGCTTGGTCTCCGACAAATCATGCCATTATTTTGCAGCATGATTTCTTCCACAACATTCTACTTTTTCCATTGGATAATACTTGCATATGCATGTCCTTGATATTCCAACAAAAATAGTCAATATTGCTATAGTTTTGCCCCTCTTGTAAATATTTGTGTATTGTTTGATTCATTTGGGGTCCTTGCATCTGTTTCCTGGTTGTGCCACTGAGTGCCTTCGCATTCTAAGTTAATGATCATAGATTAAGTCATTCTGCTTCCGTCAGAACTAAATATTGCAATAACTGCCATGTTCTCTTTCACTTGGGTGTCATCTTTATGTTGCTTTACAGATAATCAATTTTTTAGTATTAAGCAGCCATACTGTGTTTAGTTTCATATGCTGAGCTCTCTCTAATCAGTGCCTAAAACCTTCAACATGCTAGTCTCATACTTGTGGTGAGTCTTGTTTTAACAAACTCAAACATTATTTCGTAGATTCGTGATGGACGCGTATGTGGAGACATTTCTGTATCTCGTGCTTTTGGAGACATAAGATTTAAAACACGGAAGAATGAGTTCGTCTCTCCTACTCCCTGCTCTTTTACACACAATTAATCACTCCATCTGTCACATTATTCCCAAATAACATTCCTGCTATTTTTAACATCTCGTGGTGTTATGCAGGATGCTAGTAAAAGGAGTTAACGAAGGAAGATGGACTGAAAAATTCGTTTCACGGTATAGCGCTGAATAAAGTTATGTTCTTTGTTATTTTCTTAACTGCCTGTGTTTTCATTTCCTTGTTTTTGTATCAATAAATTAAATTCTCAAACAAACCAAGTTAGGCTTTTCTGAAACAATAAGGCTATTTGTTTTAGGAGTGTTTTTGCTTTCAATTATGTGCCAAAACTTTTTTGGGTGGAATATGTCCAAAAACACGCTCTTTCAGTAGTTTCTACTTTCATGCAAAGCTGAAACCTTTGTATACTGGTTTCATCTCTAAAGGGGGGGACTAGCAGTTGAATCCGTATCTATTAAGTGCACCTACTTTCAAACGACCTTACATTTTTTTCCACTGTTGACAAATATAACTGTGCTCCCTTTTCAATTTTTTCCTGGTGGATGAAATCTAATGTTTCCATAATTTGGCAGATTTGCTTGGAATTTTTTTTGGCTTCTATCTTGAACATGTAATTGCTCATTATTCAAAACCTCTCTCTACCATGCTTGATAGTAGTTGCTAATTAGCAGCTGAATCCGTATCTATTAAGTGCAGCTACTTTCCAACGACCTTCCATTTTTCTCCACTGTTGACAAATATAACTGTGCTTTTTTTTTTCTTTTCCTGGTGGATGAAATGTAGTGTTTCCAAAATTTGGCAGGTTTGCTTGTTTTTTTTTTGACTTCTATACGGCTCATTGTTCACAACCTCTTTCTTGAAGTTTCAATAAAAAAAACTCTTGCTTGAAGGTTTGCACGAGATTTTATAATAGCTCATCGTTTGTCGGACCACAGATGATTTGCTTATCTGAGGAGAGTAAGCTTTCTGTTGAAACATTCTTTTTTCGATCTGATAAAATATTTTATCTGCACCTTGAGTTCTTGTTATAACTGGAATGATCATTTTATGATCAGGGATTTGATGAAAATTTTCCATTATTATGGTTGAAAACTATCCTGAATTATATATTCTCAATAGTTATCTGCTTATCCCCACACATTTAATGTATATCCAACTTCTGTACATGCTTTTGGTTGCTACTGCACAGTATGAGATGACTGGTATAATAAGAAACGACATGTCCAATTGTGTACCTTAATATCCTACAACAAATTACACAGATAACATTACCATGTTAGATGGTGAATATTATAGTTTCAACCATAACTCTTGCCATGAAATATCATGTCGCCAAAGCTGAGCCTACTGTGGTTTACAGCACTTTTGGTAGATGGTGTACTGTACGTTAACTTTTTTTGATTATGCAACCTGTTACGTGCAGAATAAAATTTAAAGGGGATCTAATAATCTCTTCACCTGACGTATCTCTGGTGGAGCTTGGACCGGATGTGGAATTTGTTTTGGTAGCAACCGATGGTCTTTGGGATTACATTAAAAGGTAAATCCACGACATTTTTTGTTCTCCATGTTTTTAGTTGTACAGCCTTGAGTTTGTCATTTTCTCGACCTCGTAAAGAGCTTTAGTTATCTGTTTAACATAATGACCAATATAGCTGACTGTATTCTGCAGCACTGAAGCTGTAGCATTTGTCAGAGATCAACTATGTCAACATGGAGATGTCCAGGTATGCAGTCTCTCTCTGCTTAAATAAATGATACTCACTATATGCCTTTTACAGTACAGTACATTTTTGTATGCTTGCTTTTTTCTCATTTGGTTGTTTGTAGCGGGCCTGTGAGGCGCTTGGGGAGAAAGCTCTGGTATTGTTGTTTGCCACCTTCATATCTTCCATTCATTGTTTCCTTTCCACCTTTATATTCGGCGTTTATTAAACCTCATTACAATAAACTATGTTCTGATTTTCCTTTAAAAAAATTGATTACAGGATCGGCGGTCACAAGACAATATTAGCATAGTCATAGCTGACTTGGGGTACTGGTTCTTCAACCTTTTGACATGAAATTTGTTTATACCATTTTGTTATCCGTGGTCTTTCATGCCTAGCTTAATTGACCATCTCTTGGCTTATATTCCCACCATTTTTTTTTTCTTTCCTGGCAGGAGGACAAACTGGCAGGAGTTGCCCGTTCCAACGCCAAACGTGTTGTTGGAGCTAAGTCAAGCAGTTGCGACTGTAGGGGCTGTATCAGTAGGAATTTGGATTTCATCGCTTCTCACTTTGCAATAGGCCTAGTTAAGGTCGGGGGTGTACATTTTCACATCTTCGGCTCCAGCTGCAAATATATATGTATATCCTTATAGGTAATTAGTTTCCTGATTAAACTGTTCAGTGGTATCTGGACTGATGAAAAGAAGAAGAAAAACTTGTGCTCCAGCTGCTATCTGGCAGCGTACTAGGATAGGGACCTGTGAGACGCCCGTCTAAACTTTCCTTTTCTCTTTCCCGTTTTATTGGGGGATATAAAACCTTATATTTGGCACGCGACCGGCAACATTTGATACCATCACTCCTTTCTAAAATGAGGCACTTCTAAATTTTGCGGCACGATAATTTATTTTGTGATAGCATGAGCATGGTTGTATGCACTGTCTCTGTAAGTGGTCAGACACTGCACTGAACGGAATATCAACCTCTGTTCAAGGTGGTATTTTTTTTTAAACAAGGCAAAAGGCTTGCCATTTTCATTGAATAAGAAGAAGGTTTAAGAGTCTTGGCCAAAAGACCAGATTACAAGCATCACTCTTGCGACATTATATTACACAAATATTTCGCCCCGGCAAGGCACCACAGCGAAGCTTCCGCTTTGACGTGAGTCACAAGCACCCCGACCGGAATTGCCGTGCTGCGGAACACACGTGCATTTCGCTCTTTCCAAATTTCCCAAGAGATAAGAAGCATAAGGGAAAGAAGTGCCCCTTCGAGATTGTGACCTCCCGGAAGCTATGTTGCGCATCACTCCTTGACTGAAACCATGCCTCCCCAATCCGTAGCATGGACATCATGTAAACCGAGCCATGTTTTGATCATTCCCCAAACTCTAACCGTGTAACGGCATTAGAAGAGAAGGTGAGCTGCTGATTCTGGCGTTTGTTTGCATAGCGGGCAAAGGTTACAGTTGGGCCAGCCCCTACGCTGAAGCCGGTCTGCCGTCCAAATCCTATTGTTGATGGCCAACCAAGCAAAAAATTTGCATTTGAGAGGAGCCCAGTTGTTCCAGACCAAAAGATGCATATCTGAGTCGATAAGGCCAAGAAATTGTACACGGTATGCCGTCGCCGCTGAATATTGGCCATCATTGGTGAGCTTCCAGGAAATTGAATCAGCCACGCCGGGGTTGAGGTGAATGTGTGATAGCTCACTCCAAAGGTTGACGAACTCGGCTATGTGGTTCACATCAAGGTTCCCACCAATGTTCACTCTGGAGACCCATGTGTTATTATGTAAGGCCTTCTGGACAGTGCAGTTTTTTCTTGCAGAGATCACAAAAATATTTGGCGCCATGTCTTTGGGTCTCATACCATTCAGCCAAGCAGACTCCCAGAACGAAGCCCTTATCCCATCCCCAATCAGAACCTTGATGGCAGCAGCAAATATGTCTTTATCTTTGCCATCACACGGGTTCCCCAAGTTTACCAAGGCTTACTTGGATCCATCCAAGCTCCCCACAACCACTAGATCGAAGGGCAGTACTAAATTTTTCCAAGTTGAGAATACCTAGGCCACCATGCATTTTAGATTTGCACACTTGCTCCCAGTTGATTTTGCATTTTCCACCAGAAACCTTGTCACAACCAGCCCAGAGATATGCACGCCGCAAGGAGTCGATCTTTTTCATGACCTTTACAGGGAGGTTTAGCACCGTCAAGTAATATATAGCAATCGTCGTTACAACCGTCTTGACAAGCACAACCCTTCCAGGCGATGTGACATGTTTGCCCATCCAAGGCGTAAGTTGAGCTGCAATCTTATCCTCGAGGGGTTGGAAGTGGATTCTATTTAATCTTTTGATCGACAACGGCAGACCCAGGTATTTCATAGGGAAAGATGATCGGTTGGCCGGGAAGAAGAGGAGGATATCATTCAGATCCAAGTTGTCACATCGGATTGGGGCCACTAGGCTTTTCGAGCAGTTGGTATGCAGGCCTGTAATCTCTCCAAAGTGGGCCAGCATGTCCACAAAGAACTTGACTTCGGTTTTGATGGGAGCAAGAAAAACATCCGCGTCATCCGCGTAAAGGGACGCCCTGATCGTCATAGCGTTACCACCAAGAGGGTGCAGCTTTCCTTGGATAGTAGCCTTCTTGAGAATATGGTGTAGAGGATCGACCGCCAGGACGAAAAGGAGGGGGTTAGAGGATCTCCTTGCCTCAAGCCCTTCCCAAGCTTAATAGGGTTGCCCGGAATACCGTTGAGCAAGACTCGCGAAGATGCCGAAGCCAAGAGAATCGAAACCCAACCACGAAAGCACGGAGGAACTCCAAGGTGTTTGAGAAGGTCGAGGAGGTAGTCCCAGTGAACAGAGTCGAAGGCCTTCTTGATGTCAAGCTTGAAAAGTAACGCTGGTGTTTTGTTTCGGTGGAAACGCCTCGCAAGATTGCGCACATACATGCAGTTATCATGTATACGTCGTCGTTTGATGAAAGCACTTTGCGCCTGTGAAACAAGGCCGTTCATGTGTGGGGCGAGCCGGTTGGACATCACTTTGGCAATAATTTTCGCGATAGCATGTATGAGACTGATGGGTCGAAAGTCCGATATATCTTCAGCCCCATCTTTCTTAGGAATGAGTGCGATATCCGCGGAATTGAGCCAATGGAAATGGGTGGCATGCAAGTCAGAGAAGCGACAAATGGCCAACATGAGATTTCCCTTGATAATGTTCCAGCATGCTTTAAAGAAAGCACCGGTGAAGCCATCCAGGCCCGGGGCTTTGTCAGAAGGTAAGGCAAAAACCGCAGCCTTGACCTCCTCCTCGGTGATGGCTGCATCCAACTCCTAAAGGTCACAATTTGGAGTTGGAATGACCCCCCAATTAATGTCAATGCTGCGTGTGGGACCTTTTTTAGCGATGTTCTTGAAATGGCTATGAATCACTTGCTCCTTCTGGTCGTGTTCCGTGATCCAGCCAGAATTATGCTTGAGACGATGAATGAAGTTTTTCTCCTCTGATGGTTCACCCGGAGATGGAAGTAACAGGTGTTAGCATCACCCTCCTTCAAATTGGTGATTCTGGAGTTTTGCCTCTTCCTAGATTTCTCAAGCACAACCCACACGATGATCTTTCTCTTTAATCTTTTCCGAAGATCGTATTCCTGCTGGGAAAGCTCTCTTTGATCCATAGCCAGATCAAGATGCAGAATAACTTCAAGCACCATATGTAATTGGATCTTAGCTTTGGCGAAAAGGGACTTGCTCCAGGAGCGTAATCTTTGGCTAGTAGTTTTGAGCTTATGAAACAACCTTTGGTATGGCTCGGAATGTGTTGATTCTTCGTCCCAAGCATCCTTGACCGTCTTTTGGAACCCCGGCATCTTGGTCCAATGGTTCTCTAACTGGAAGTACTTCGGTCGCTTGGGACCATCCTCATTAGCGAGTAAAAGCGGGCAGTGGTCCGAAAGTGAGGAGGAGAGGGCATGAAGAATGTGATTGGCAAATTCGATGTCCCAGTCCTCATTGCAAAAAAAAAACTATCCAGTTTACTGAGCGTTGGGTTGTTTCTTTCATTGCTCCATGTGAATCTTCGATTCTGTAGATGGATTTCCTTGAGCTCGCAATAGTTTAAGGTGTTGCGAAACCTAACTAGGCGACTACGGTCCACATTGGTGCGGTTTTTATCTCGAGCCCGATATATTTGGTTGAAGTCGCCGTTAACCAGCCACTTTGTTCCTGGCAATGGTTTCTGAGATGATAGCTCCAGGAAAAAAACATCTTTGTGAATGCTTCTAGTTGGCCCGTAGACAGTAGTAAGCTTGAAAGATTTGTTATCTGAAGAATTCTTGATTGCAACAAACACCGAGAGAAAATATGATCCGAGCTGGACGTTGGATATATCGATCACCGCTTCATCCCACAATAGCAAGATGCCTCCCTTAGTACCATCAACAGGCTTGTAGGCAAAATTCTTCAGACGTTGGCCACCAAGATAAGCAGCGGTAAAAGGATCAATCACTTGGAGCTTAGTTTCTTGTAGACAGACCAGATGATAGGAAGATGCATCAATTGTTTCGTGGACAGTGGCTCTACGCCCAGGGCAGTTTAATCCATGAACATTCCAACACAAAATAGAGATGTTTTGATCTAACATTGGTTCACCAAAGGTACATCAGGATTACAAATGGGAAACAAACAGAACAACATCCACATAATCATAGGTCTCGCCAGGACCAGGGGCAGTAGCATGTCACAACAGCTACAAACAGGCGTACAACTAACAAGGATTTGGTGTACTATCATCAGGAACTGAACTACAATAGAGAGCAAGCTGCAGGATCAGATGCCCGTGAAGGCAGCCTCACCCAGCTCTGGACCTCCTTCTCCACCATGCAGCACCAGGGCCTCCTGCACCACTGAAGACAGGTCGCAGTCCAGCTGGAAGAGCATGCGGAGGGCCACAACGGCGATATCTAGCAGCTGACCTTGGAACATCTGGGCGAATTTAGCAATCGCCGCTTTTGTAACCTGCTCGCCCTCGGCCACAATGTTCATGCTGCGACAAAGTAGTTGTTCAGCAAGCTTCGCTATGGGCATCTTCCTCTTCTTGGCTCGGAGACGAGGGCTCTGTCGTGGCAACTGGAAGCCGGTCACCCCGGCCAGCGTCTTTCGTCGAGCAGTTGGAGGACTGGGCGGCGTCAAACATGGTGACGGGAGCAGCGCCGGCATGATGAAGATGGGTGTTGCAGACTCTGGAGAGGCATTGGTAGCAGTCGCAGCAGTCAAGGCTTCATCAGTGTGATCTTCATTCCCCTCATCCCGAGTAGGAGTTGCAGTAGCGAGGACAAGCTCCGACGTGGGGATGGCAGGGTCTTCTTGTTCCGTTCCCAGGCGTGGTGGGGTGGGAGTAGCCAGAACGAACTCTGGCGTGGAGATCACTACATCTGGAGCCATCTCTGGCAGCGTCACCTGAAGCTGAGTCGAGTCCAGCACTACTTGGGCATGTGTGGACTCCTTGTTGGGGGCGTGGTGTTCTTCCATCGTAAGAGATGGCTGGACTTTGGTGACCATGCGAGCCGCACCACAAAGCCAACCCAAGGCTAAACCAGACGAGGCAAGCTCAATGATGTCACTCGAAGTGGTGCGAGAAGAAGGCGGCAGTGAGCGCCCACGAGCCGAATGATCCCGTGAGCCGCCTCCGGAGCGGCGGCGGCCATCGCGGCCACGGTCACCGCCACGCTCCTCGCGACATGAACCGTGGTGATCATCTTCAATACGGGATTCCGGAGCGCAGGAGCGGCTCCGGAAGATATGATCACGCCATGAGGAACACAGCCGGTCATTCTCGCGGCCTCGCCGGTCGTGCCTGTCGTGGTCGTCATCGCGGCGGTGCCGGTTGTCGTCATACCGATGTCGAGGTGGAGGTTCGCGCCTGTCACGAACCCTGGACTTGCCGTCCACCACACCATATCTCCAGGTGAAGGGGTCAGTGTGCGGGCGAAACGGAATGTTGCCGGCCGCGTCTGGTGTGTAGTCCTCTAGCTTGTCCAGATGAATGATAGCTCGCCGCCGGATGCCCTGATGCCCAACAGCCATGGACGGAGCACCACCCATCCCCATGGCCACGCGGGGGGCAATGGTAACTTGCAGCACCTTGGGGATGGCCGAGGGGTTCTCTGACCACGCCCAAAGCATGAAGCTTGATGTATCTTCGCGACGGAGAGTGGCGATGTCGAAATAATGGACAAAAGAGTTTGGACCGAGGACCTGCGCTGCCACGGAGTCGCACCAAGCGTTGAGGGGGATTCCTTTGATGCAGAGGTGGGCGTGGTAATATGCATGCACCACATCAGAGTGCGCGTTGTAGCGCCAGTTGGCGGAGTGGATGTCGAGGCCGTTGTGCCGGAATCTGCCTGACGCCGTGACCTTGTCGCGTTGGTGTTGATAGTCGAAGAGGGCGAAGAAATCTTCAGGATAGTGCGGCACCACCTTGACATCTCGCACACCGAAATCCACATCGAGGGCCTCCTTGATCTCAGCAGCGCTCACCACCGGCCTGTTCCCACCAAGCCACAAGAAGGCACCCAAGGAAGCAAGGCTGGCGGTGTTGGCCTCCATCTCTGGCATGGAGACGATGACCACACTCCCCTCCTCAGGCCGCAGCGAAGGGTCGCCAATGCGGGGCGTCTGACGCGGCATGGTGCACAGCACACCCGATGGAGAGGACCGGGCCGAAGAAGCAGCAACAGGGGATGATGCAAGGGACGCGGATGAGGAGGAGGGAGCAGCAATAGCAGCTTGAGACAACGATGGGAGGGACCGAGGGGAGGGGGATCGGAAGTTGGAGCAGCCGCTCGCCCTGTGTCCAACCTGACGGCAGCGCCGACAGGTAAACGGATTCCTACAGCTCGCCTTGCAATGGCCTTTGAGCAAACATCGGTGGCACTCTCTGTCTTGGATCTTGACGAACTCACTCTGTCTCCTTGGTAGGGAATAAGAAGTCGCGACTCGACGCCTTGAATGAGGGTGGTTAGGTCGCTCTTTACGCCACCAATGAGCCGGCCGCACCAAATGCCATTGATGTTCCTGAGCATCCGCGGCGGGGGTAGAGTGTCTTGATTCCCGAGCAGCCGGCGCTGGGCTCAAGGGAGAGCTCGTCGAGTCCCATCGAGCCTTTGCCTTGAATGAGGTTGCAGACGCGGATTTGAGGCATGGGCGGTGAGCTCCTTGAATGGGCGGAGGTGTCGTGTCTTGCAGAAGACTTGCATTGATGGCGAAGTAGACTTTGCGCTGCACACCGGCGGCGACCGCAGCAGCCGTAGGCGGAGAGTGAGTGGCTTGGGGATTCAGATCTGAGGAGCTTGACGCCAACTGGGGAAAGAGCTCGGCCTCCAGATCCAGCCTTCTGAACTGCGGCGAAGGGAACCCCGGAGGGAACCACGGTGATGACGAGGAGGCGCCTAGGGGCGAGATGTGGGCAGCGGCGGCCTGAGTGGTGGCTGCGGGGGCCGGAGCGGCGTGCCGCAGGAGCGTGGGCGTTGGCATGAGAGCGGTAATTGCCTCAATATCGCCCATGATTCAAGGTGGTATGTATACAGTTGGAACGGGTGGCCATGGAGTTCTTTTACTGAACATGGATGACAACACATTCTCTAGATCAGTCTACTTCCTCCTTCGATATAGGCATAGTGTTAGATATAACTTTACTAGTCATGTCGTTTTATTTTCTTTTTTATGTTTGACTTGTTGCCTATGGCTATGTGCATCCTAGCTATGCTGAGGCTGGGTGTCGATTTGCTATTTGTTGAGTTAATAATAACGCTCTTTATCGAAAAATGAGCATGATTGAAATCCGCACCAGATCTAGTACAAACATGGTTGCAGTAGCTGAGCATGAAGTGAATCTCAACGGGGAAAGGACAAGTGAAGAAAATGTAACCGGGGCTTAGAGGTTTGTAGGAGAAAGCAAAGGTGTCATGTCCCAGGATATGATTGGCCTGAGAACACAAGAATACACCCAAAATATAAAAGAGAAGGTGGATGAGTAATAGAAGAATCGAAATTTGGGGTAGGAACAATAAAGCACGAGATGGGGGATCAAAGAACAGGAGGAAGGAGAAGGCATCGGCCTAATGCATTTTTTTATCGATGACCTCCCTCCTGTACGCTTCCTCCATCTAAAATGTGACATCACATATTGTCGCATTTTAGGGGGCGAGAATGTCCTGGGAGTGCATTTTAGAATTGGAAAACACATATTGTGGCTTCTAATGTATATCAGTTGTCCAACTCTGAATTTGCCAAAAAAAGTTGTCCAATTTTGAAGATTGAAACATAAGTTTTCTTCTTATAATGTCCAGTAGGTGAACATCTCCATGACATTTAAAAGTGTTTCTCCAACAACATGAGCAATGGAGTCTGTCTCAAGCACATGCCTACACTAAAATTGTTCGACCTTACCAGAACAACTGTTGTAACCAGCCTCCAAGTGTGCATGTTGAACCAGATGTACTGGTTGCACTGTTAGATTTATTCTCAAGACTGAAACTGGAAGAACCAGTCCATATGTGTAAATCCCAATCAAGTTTGCATTACCAAGTCCCACATGAAAAGTTAACCGATGGTTCGCTGATTTGTGCAAAATAATAATTCAAGAAGTGGGTGGCAACCAACTTGAACTGCTACGGAAAAAAAATATCTTATAGACTATTGGGCATTGGGCTGCTAGTGACTTTAGTCCTACCCCGGTTACGGCAGGATGTTTGGACCATCTTATAAGGGAGAGTTCCACACTCCCTTTAGGCTAGTCTTTTAGGATGTAGTGGGCTCTCTACTAGTAGTAGTGGTGTGTTCGATGCACATAAAAAATGTGTGAACATCGACCGGATGTTGGGAGCTGGGCATGAGACTGAACAATTGGTATCAGAGCTAGAGCCGCGTGCCCACTTGGTGGGCTTCCCAGGGCAAAGGGAGAGCTAGAGCCGCGTGCCCACTTTTTGGAGTTACAGAAGTATTGCGTTTGTTCAGATCATTACAGACTGTTCTATTTTTGACAGATTCTGTTTTTGTTGCATAGTTTGCTTGTTTTAATGATGCTATGGATTATGTCAAGGGGTATAAGTCATGGAGAAGTTAGAATACATTAGGTATTATGCAATAATAAAATATGAATGGGTTTATAACAGTATCTAAAGTTTATGATTTCCTTATTATACTAATGGATTCCACGAGGTTCGTGTTGAGTTTTGTGTGCTGAAGTTTTCAAGTTTTGGGTGAGATCACGATGGATGAAGGAATAAGGAGCGGCAAGACCCTAAGATCATCTCCACTCGCCCCCCAGCAGGCCCCCAAGCCACTTTTTTATAGTCGTCTCGAAAAATTCAGCCCAGTCGCGCCCCCAGAAGCCCAATTTTCGCCGGTTAGGGCCAAAATTAGTGCCGGCGGACCTAGGCTGAACCGGGCGTGCTAGGGTGCACCCGGGGCGCAGGGGGAAACATTTTTGGCATGAAAGCCTGGTAGACCCACCGAGTTAGCGACTGGGCGACACCGAGAATCTTCTTCGTCCTCATTGCCTCGATTTTCCGCGGGGAATCAATGCAAAGGCCGCCACCGGTCAGCTTGATGGAAATATGCCCTAGAGGCAATAATAAAATGGTTATTATTATATTTCCTTAATCATGATAAAGGTTTATTATTCATGCTAGAATTGTATTGACCGGAAACTTAAATACATGTGTGGATACATAAACAAATACCGTGTCGCTAGTGAGCCTCTACTGGACTAGCTCGTTGATCAAACATGGTTAAGGTTTCCAAACCATAGACATGAGTTGTCATTTGATAACGGGATCACATCATTAGGAGATTGATGTGATGGACAAGACCCATCTGTTAGCTTAGCATATGATCGCTCATTTTATTGCTACTGCTTTCTTAATGTCAAATACATGTTCCTTCGACCATGAGATCATGCAACTCCCGGATACCGGAGGAATACCTTGTGTGCTATCAAACATCAAAACGCAACTGGATGATCATAAAGATGCTATACATGTATCTCTGAAGGTGTCTTTTGAGTTGGTGTGAATCGAGATTGGGATTTGTCACTCCGTGTATCGAAGAGGTATCTCTGGGCCCTCTCGGTAATACACATCACAAGAAGCTGGCAAGCAAAGTGACTAAGGAGTTAGTTGCAAGATGATATATTAAAGAATGAGTAAAGAGACTTGATGGTAATGAGATTGAACTTGGTATAGAGATACCAACGATCGAATCTCGGGCAAGTAATATACTGACAGACAAAGGGAATTATGTATGTTGTCATAAAGGTTCAAACAATAAAAGATATTCGTGGAATATGTAGGAATCAATATGGGAATCCAGGTCCCTCTATTGGTTATTGGCCAGAGATTCGTCTCGATCATGACTACATAATTCCCGAACCCGCAGGGTCACACGCTTAACATTCGTTGAAGCTAGAGTAGTATTGAGATATTTGATGAGTTGTAACCAAATGTTGCTCGGAGTCCCGGATGAGATCCCGGACGTCAATAGGAGTCTCGGAATGGTTGGCAGGTAAAGATTTATATATAGGAAGTCATATTTTGGGTTCCGAAAAAAGGTGCAGTTTTTTCGGTATTGTACCGGGAAGCTTCCAGAAGGTTCCGGAGGATTCCGGAAGTCCACAAGTGGATCCACCATGTCCCAAGGGCTGGCATGTGCTGCGGGGAGGCGCCCATGCCTTATTGGGATAGGCACACCAAGTCCTCAAAAGCCCATGTGCCTAGGGAAGGCAAAAAAGGAAGGAGTCCTAGTAGGAATAGGATTGGACTTGGAGTCCAAGTCCTCTCCCCCTTAGCTGCGCCCTAGGGCTTGGAGGGGCTGTTTCCCATGCACTTCCACCTATATATAGAGGGGAGGGGGCGCCCCAGGAGGACACACCAAGCCCTTGGTGCACCTCTCTCTCTCTCTCTCCCGTTACTCCGTAGTTCCACCGCCTCGTCCCGACGATGCTTAGCGAAGCGCTGTCGGTGCACCACCACCACCATCACCACCACACCGTTGTGTTGGTTGTGATCCCATCTATTTCCCTCCCTATGACGCCCGGATAATTAAGCTACAGTAATCCCCCGCTAATGGTGCCATGTCATCACATTACTGTTGCTAATCCTCGCTTGATCCAAATCATAATTCAAATTCATATTCAAATTAAAGTCCAAAATCAAGTTTCTCAAACATGCAAAATAAAATGTTCAAAGTGTGACAAATATCCCATGGATAATTATTGTGGCGACCCAACACTTTTGTAAAGTGTTTAGATCCCCTTTTGTGAATATAACAGTGGCTTAAACAGTCATTTAATTGCCTTTCCAATTATGAAAAATTTCAAAGAAACTAGAAAGCCTCCCAAACTTTTTGTGGCAAGGGGTTAAACTAAATAATTAATTCAGGTGCTACCTTTCTATTTTAATAAACTAGGATAATATGAAAAATAAAATATAAATATAATAGACAAGTTAAAAGCAAAATAAAAGCAAAAAGAAAAGCCCCCTTCCCGACTGGGGCTTCGCCCAGCTGGCTCCCCTAGCCAGGCCAGCCCACTCCCCCACGATTGGCCCCTCCTTTCTGTTCATGGGGGGATCATGGCCACAGCCGATGGCTGCCACGGCCGCGACCATCGTCGTGGCGCCCATCCACCGGCGCCGCCCCCCTACTTAAGCCGGCGTCCCTCTCCCCCAGCGAAAACCCTAGCTACTCCCCCTCTCCCTCGCGCCCCCGCTCCCCGATCTCAACGCCCGCGGCCCTGAGGCCGGCGCCCGAAGCCGAAGCTTTCCATCGTCGCCACCGCGGCCACAACCACCCCCTCGCTCCGTCATCATGTCATGAAGCTCCACCGGACCCCGCTGCAGCCTCCCCGACCTCGAGCCCGAGCTCTGCATCATCGCAGCCTCGGATTGAGTCCGTCTTCTTCCTCGGATCGCCGACGCATCTCCGACGAACACCGTCGACTCCTGCTGCTCATAAACTACCAAGGGCCATCAGCGTGCCGCTCGGTGAGCTTCTTCTTCTTCTGCTCATCCCCGTTTACCCCCTCGCACACCCTAGCTGCCTCGTCGCCGTTGTTGTGAGCCCATCACCGCGGATCGCCTCGCCGCCATGGCCATGGCCCCTGTCGTGCTCGCCTGAGCACGACATCGAGCTCCTGGTGCTCATAGGTGCCCAGCAAGCACGATCCAATGCCTCCTAGATCCATTTCAACTAGCGCCCGAACTCTGGCGCCACTTTAGCTCATCGCCGGCGCCGCTCCGGTCATTCCCGACGCCTCTCGCTAGCCTAGATGGATGCGGCACTCGTTGCTCTTTCGAACGCACCAGCGCGCGCATAGCCCGTCTGCTGCCGCACTGCTCTGCATAGCTGCTGCTCGCTTGCTGCCGCCACTGCCTCCGGTGGTCGCCTGCTGCTGCCGTTGCCCCTCGCGTCGTCCCCAACCCGCGGCTGGCCGCCGGCCCGCGCCAGCTCCTCCCGCCAGCAGCGAGGATTTTCCTACGTCGTCGTGCTCCGCCTTCCCCGCACGCGCCCGCCTCCGCGCCTGCCTCGCCGCACCTTCGCTCGCCGTCTACAACCTCTGCTACTAGTGCAGTGCTGCTACAGTAACATTTAGCTTTTATAAAATAGCACTTGTTAGCCCACTGAACAGCCTCATAACTTCAACTAAACAAAGCTTAACCTAGCTAAAACAAATATACGCGGGTAGTACACTTGACAAAGTTCACTTTACCCCACTGGACCAAATCCTTTCGATGCATGGTACTAACATGTAGATCACACAAAAATGCTCAAAAATGATATAAGGCATAAAATCATAGGAGGTACAGATCCATAGTTGTAGCATTTTGAAAACAGCTAAGCGATGTTTAAAAAACAGACGAATTCTTAGACTTGGTAAAATTTCAGGGATTTTCTGGATATTGCTAAAACTTTAATAATTCATAGAAAAATAACCGTAGCTCGGATGAAAAAGTGTTATACATGAAAGTTGCTCAGAACGAGATGAATCCGGATACGCTCTCCGTTTGTCTGCCACACGTCCGTAGCATAGCGAACCTACAACCGTCCCCCTCTGTTTCATCTGCTCGAAAATGCCAAACTTCGGGAAAACATTCCCGGATGTTTTCCCCCTTCACCTTTATCGTGTAGCACTGCGTTAGAACACCTCTAGCACCGCTTAATTGTCTTGTCATGCTTATGTTTGCGTGTATTTATTGTTTCTTCCCCCTCTTCTCTCCGGTAGACCCCGAGACCACTGCTGATGCCAGCGTGATCGACTACGTCACCGACGACCCTTCTTCCCTTTTAGCGGAGCTTCCAGGCAAGCCCCCCCCTTTTATCATCCTGATATCGCCCATTCCATTCTCTCATGCTTGCATTAGATTTTGATACTGTTATTGATTGCTCCTATTCTGATGCATAGCTTGCTTTTGTAACCTACTGTTGTACCTTACCTGCTTACCCTAAACTGCTTAGTATAGGTTGGTTAGTGATCCACCAGTGACCCCCCTTGTACTTGTTGCCCCTGCTTCATCATCGACGACTAGATCAACATGATCAACGACCAGAGCCCGACACCTCACATCACATCACGCCCCTATTGTTGCTCGACTCTGCAGAGTTACCATCGAGTGCCGAGGGTGAAACCTCATACATCACTCCTAATGAGATCTTTGTAGTGTAGCTATTCGGTCATGGTCATCGAGGGTGATTCCTCCTTAACCACTTACAATACGACTCTGTCGTGCAATACCTCAAGTGTGAACCTCGAGGGTGGTTCTTCTTATGTTCAGCTTGATGATTACATCGAGTGGAATACACCGACGGTGATTCCTTGGATTTCCCCTCGATGTTTGGACACACGGTTACCTTGACTTTACTTAAGACCTTGGTGAAAGTCGGGCGGGCCCGGAGAGCACCCGCAAGATGGTTACGTGGCACGGCCGGGCATTTTGGGCCTGTGCCGTAAGTCCACGAGACGGGGCGACGGGGTCACATTATCGTGAGTCTCTGCTCGTCTCCGAAAGCTAATAATACTCTATGGGTTGGGTATTTGTTCTAAGTTGGCCTCTGGCCTTTACGCACCAACCACCACGCGAGAATAGTTATGGGCCTCGACGTCGCAGTATCAGCCGAAGCTTTTTCAGACGTCCAGTTCAGCACTGCCGCACGACTTGGCCGGCACCCCAGAGGTGGTGCCTAGGTCCGCCTTGCGTGCAATGACCTGGAGTGCAACGGGCAATGGGCCCAGACCCCGGAGAGCTTAGGAGGTAGTCCGGTGGGGAGCCTAGGTAGGGCTGCGACGTGTTGATCTTCCGAGGCCGGGCATGACCCAAGAATGTGTGTCCGGCCAGAGTAATCAAGAGTGTTGGAAAACGTGGTGCACCCCTAAAGGGAAGATATATATTCGAATACCATGTCCACGGTAATGGATGTTCAGACATATATCCTGATCTTATACAACTACAAATGGATACTTGGATATGTGGCTCCGAAATTGCTTTCTCGCAGGGAGTCGAGGAAGGATCTCTGGGCGTTAATGTTACAACATGTTTGATAATTATAAACTGCTATTCTTTACTCTTCTACATGCTGCAAGATGCTTGGAGCTGCTTGAAGATGCTAGTCTTTGATAGGCTAGGCCTTCCCTTCTATTCTGGCATTCTGCAGTTCAGTCCATAGATACAAACCTTTCATTTGATACCAATGCATACTTAGTATAGATCTGATGCTTGCGAGTACTTTGGATGAGTACTCACGGTTGCTTTGCTACCCCCTTTTTCTCCCTTCTTTCTTCTTTCCGGTTGATGCAACCAGATGATGGATCCCTAGAGCCAGATGCCACCGCCGGTGGATACTACTACGTGGAGACCGCTGACGACCAGGAGTAGTTCGGAGGTCCCAGGGAGGAGGCCTTGCCTCTTCGATCATGTTGCTTTTGTGCTAGCCTTCTTAAGGCACCCTTGTTTAACTTATGTCTGTACTCAAATATTGTTGCTTCCGCTGACTTTTGTTTATCGAGCCTGTATTCGAGCCCTCGAGGCCCCTGGCTTGTAATATAAAGCTTGTATTATTTTAATTTGTGTCTAGAGTTGTGTTGTGCTATCTTCCCGTGAGTCCCTGATCTTGATCGTACACATTTGCGTGTATGATTAGTGTACGATTGAATCGGGGGCGTCACAAGTTGGTATCAGAGTCAACTGACTGTAGGATCCCCCTTTCCAACTCCTTGGCCGAAGTTGAGTCTAGTCTTTGAAAAACTGATTTACTAACATGGCTGTGTGGCTTATGGGCCCACGTCGCCATTGGGTGGTACTAGGATCTTTTACTCCTCGTCTATACTATGGGAATCTGATCCCTCTTCTATTCGGGTTAAATGATTTTGCTAATAACTCTAGGTTCTCGTAAATACTTTCTCCCGGAGAGCCCCTCACTCCAGGTTATTACTTGGAGTATCGGAAGATTATGAAGATACTCTCTGATGTGTTCCCGAGACCCTTGTGCCAGTCGCTGTTGCGATCCCTACCACCGGTAAGTCCTTATGAGTAACTACCTACATTGTCGTTCATAACTTCATCCCCAGTTGCTCTTGTTATTACAAGATGTCCTGAATTACTCTCTGTTGTCTTGAATCCGTTGAGCCTACTACCTTGCAGTTCTTTGCCACATGAATATCCCCTATGGATAATTACTCGCGCTTGACGAGTATCCGTTCATCCATAGTTGTTCATGTGATTCACAAGATACTTTGGAATACCATCCGATCTTCCGATAATCCTCTCCAACTATTGCTCTGCTAATACTTATCTGCTTGCATTATGGTTACTTCAATATGTCTAGCAATGCTCATTAGCATCCTTTGTCATCGTAATTTCGAGCATTCGATTTGATTCATTTGCTAATGCTCGCGATCATCAGTCCTATTTAGAATCCTTCCCTTCGGCTCAGACGTCACCTCGGACATGAGCCGATGTTCGACAAATCAAGCCTTGATTGATTGTCATTCTGAGTCCGTTCAACTTATCCATCCTCAATCAGAGCGTTTGCTTCTGATCCCTTGATATGGAAATGATAGTTCCGTTACATTTGAGATTTGATTTAGTCAGTTGTTTCTATGATCTGATATCCTTATATTCGTTCTTCTTCTAGTGAAGTACCGATACTCACATCAGATTCCTTGTGGACCATAAGATCCTTTGTTGGATTTTATCCGACATCGTCTTCCATTTTTCAATAACCTTGTCAGCCTTTGCTCGGATACATAATGCCTTTGGTAAATTGTATTTTCTGCTTTCTCAACCATACCCTGCTTCCGAGCTTTAATTACTCATGAAGTTTGTGGTATATGTTCCTAAGATGCCCCGACAGATTGAATCTCTTCTTCCCTAAGTCAGTGTGAACACGAAATTTATGCGGGTTATACTCTGCTCGCTTTTTGCCAGGTAAAGTTTCAATGCTAGAACTTCTTCGAATGCGAGAAGTGAAGGTTGTGCATTAGAGAAGTGGGAGTCGACCTTGAACTTTGTGTTCATGCCCATGGACACGATGTAGATCCTATCATGGATCCTTCTTGTAATAATAACTTTTTCCTTGATATAATATCATCTGGTATCTGTGAATTAGTCCTTTGCGACCGTGGTTCCGACCATAATGTTCTTCATTGATCCCATTTCTCGGGCAAGTTGAAGTACTTGTACTCTGATGATCTTTTCACCTGTCGAACCTCTATCATGTTCTACCTTCGAGTATTACACTCTGTTATCTCGAGGATATCACGGAACTACATAACTTCTTATGAGTTCTTCAAACAACTATTATTTCTCGCCAATTCCAATTTTCCACAGGTTCCGAGTTGTTAGACACTCGAGAACGCCGATAACTGATTCGATTCTACACTTCCCTTTTCATTGTTTTGTTTAAGCTTTCTTGTAACCTAACATATGTGAGCAGTGTTAATTCCCTGCTTATGTAACACCTCGGTGTACAAAATTTGTCAGTAAGACCTTGTTACTATTGTTGATGACATTCCGGTAGCCACTAATGGACGAGAACTTTGCCTATTTGTCCGCCTCGTCTTAACGAGCAAGAAAATGGTTCTCTTCATCCCTCGCCCTTGGTACGGACGTTGTTGCTGACATAACTAACAGACAATACTCTGACTGCCTTGCTATCATGACCGTGCAAATGTTAGCACCCTTCCTGCTTTTAACTCACATGGTGGGCCCATAAGCCACAGTTCCACAGGATCGAAACCTGACTCTCTTGTATAACCCTGTTTTCCAAAATTGTTCCTTGCGCTTGTCTTCATATGTAAATCACGAGCCACCTTCCCAGTGATCTATTCTGGTATCAAACGCCATACTTATTCCTATTGATCAGAACCCCATTCACCCTCTAATTCAGGCAACGAGCGATTGCCTAACCGGTTGAAGCTTCTTATTGCTCCTCCTTACCTTGTTCTCGATGACTTTCTTGAATTCAACTTGAGAGATGCCTCTATGCCACGTTCACCAAGATAGCCCCCAGGTACCTATCTTGTGTTGAGCTCCGTCCTTCCCGAGTCTTTCCCCCTTACTCCACCCCTTAAATCTCGGGATGAAATTTCTTGTAGTGGAGGAGAATTGTGACGCCCGGATAATTAAGCTACAGTAATCCCCCGCTAATGGTACCATGTCATGACATTACTGTTGCTAATCCTCGCTTGATCCAAATCATAATTCAAATTCATATTCAAATTAAAGTCCAAAATTCAAGTTTCTCAAACATGCAAAATAAAATGTTCAAAGTGTGAAAAATACCCCATGGCTAATTATTGTGGTGACCTAACACTTTTGTAAAGTGTTTAGATCCCCTTTTGTGAGTATAACACTGGCTTAAACAGTCATTTAATTGCCTTTCCATTTATGAAAAATTTCAAAGAAACTAGAAATCCTCCCAAACCTTTTGTGGCAAGGGGTTAAACTAAAACATTAATTTAGGTGCTACCTTTCTATTTTAATAAACTAGGATAATGTGAAAAATAAAATAATATAAATATAACAGAAAAGTTAAAAGCAAAATAAAAGCAAAAAGAAAAGCCCCCTTCCCGACTGGGCCTCCGCCTAGCTGGCTCCCCTAGCCAGGCCAACCCACTCCCTCATGATTGGCCCCTCCTTTCTGTTCACAGGGGGCTCATAGCCACAACTGATGGTTGCCACGGCCGCGGCCATCGTCGTGGCGCCCATCCACCGGTGCCGCCCCCCTACTTAAGCCGGCGTCCCTCTCCCTCGGCGAAAACCCTAGCTACTCCCCCTCTTCCTCGCGCCCCCGCTCCACGATTTGGACCCCAGCGGCCCTGAAGCCGGCGCCCGAAGCCGAAGCTTGCCGTCGTTGCCACCGCGGCCACAACCACCCATCGCTCCGCCGTCATGTAGTGAAGCTCCACCGGACCCCGCTGCAGGCTCCCCGACCTCGAGCTCGAGCTCTGCGTCATCGCAGCCTCGGATTGAGGCCGTCTTCTTCCTTGGATCGCCGGCGCGTCTCCGACGAACGCCATCGACTCCTGCTACTCCTAAACTAACAAGGGCCATCGGCGTGCTGCTCGGTGAGCTTCTTATTCTTCTGCTCATCCCTATTAACCCCCTCACACACCATAGCTACCTCGTTGCCGTTGTTGTGAGCCCATCGCCGTGGATCACTTCGCCTCCGTGGCCATGGCCCCTGTCGTGCTCGCCTGAGCACGACATCGAGCTCCTGGTGCTCACAGGAGCCCAACAAGCACAAGCGCGTGCCTCCCCGTGCGTCCTAGCTTGATTTCCACTAGCGTCCGAACTCCGTCGCCACTTTAGCGGATCGCCGGCGCCGCTCCGGTCATTCCCGGCGCCTCTCGCTAGCCTAGATGGATGCGGCACTCGCTGCTGGTTCGAACGCACCCACGCGCGCATAGCCCGTCTGCTGCCGCACTGCTCTGTGTAGCTGCTGCTCGCCTATTGCCGCCGCTGCCCCCGGTGGTCGCCAGCTGCTGCCGTTGCTGCCCGCGCTGTCCCCAGCCCGCGGCTGGCCGCTGGCCCGCGCCAGCTCCTCTCGCCAGCCGCGAGCGTTCGCCTGCGTCACCGTGCTACGCCTCCCCCGCACGCGCCTGCCTCCGAGTCTGCCTCACTGCACCTTCGCTCGTTGTCTGCAACCGCTGCTACTAGTGCAGCGCTGCTACAGTAACATTGAGTTACTATAGCAGCTGCTAGCTTTTATAAAACATCACTTGTTAGCCCCCTGAACAACCTCATAACTTCAACTAAACAAAGCTTAACATAGCTAAAACAAATATATGCGGGTAGTACACTTGACGAACTTCACTTTACCCCACTGGACCAAATCCTTTTGATGCATGGATTAAATCCTATGAAAATCGCAAAATGCTATGTTCTGTTAACAGAAAAACCGGGAAACAACTTTATTTTCATTGCTACTTTAGAGCTGTTGTTGATCAAGCAAATGAACTATAATATGGATATAATTGGTACTAACGTGTAGATCACAGAAAAATGCTCAAAATTGATTTAAGGCACAAAATCATAGGAGGTACAGATCCATAGCTGTAGCATTTTGAAAACAGCTAAGTGATGTTTAAAAAACTGACGAATTCTCAGACTTGGTGAAATTTCACGGATTTTCTGGATATTGCTAAAAGTTTAATAATTCATAGAAAAATAACCGTAGCTCGGATGAAAAAGTGTTAGATATGAAAGTTGCTCAAAACGACGAGAGGAATCCGGATACGCCATCTGTTCGTCTGCCACACGTCCGTAGCATAGCGAACCTGCAACCGTCCCCCTCCGTTTCATCTGCCCAAAAATGCCAAACTTCGGGAAAACATTCCAGGATGTTTTCCCCCTTCACCTATATCGTGTAGCACTGCGTTAGAACACCTCGAGCACCACTAAATTGTCTTGTCATGCTTATGTTTGCGTGTATTTATTGTTTCTGCCCCCTCTTCTCTTCGGTAGACCCCGAGACCGCTGCTGATGGCACTGTGATCGACTACGTCACCGACGACCCTTCTTCCCTTTCAGCGGAGCTTCTAGGCAAGCCCCCCCCTTTGATCATCTTGATATCGCCCATTCCATTCTCTCATGCTTGCATTAGATTTTGGTACTGTTATTGGTTGCTCCAATTCTGATGCATAGCTTGCTTTTGTAACCTGCTGTTGTACCTTACCTGCTTACGCTAAACTGCTTAGTATAGGTTGGTTAGTGATCCATCAGTGACCCCCACCTTGTCCTTGTTGCCCCTGCTTCATCATCGACGACTCGACCAACGTGATCGACGACAAGAGCCCGACACCTCACATCACATGATGCCCATATTGCTGCTCGACTCTGCAGAGTTACCATCGAGTCCCCAGGGTGGAACCTCATACTTCACTCCTGATGAGATCTCTGTAGTGTAGCTATTGGGTCGTGGTCATCGAGGGTGATTCCTCCTTAACCACTTCCGATACGACTCTGTCGTGCAACACCTCAAGTGTGAACCTCGAGGGTGGTTCCTCTTACGTTCACCTTGACGATTACATCGAGTGGAATACACCGAGTGTGATTCCTCGGGTTTTCCCCTTGATGTTTGGACACACGGTTACCTTGAATTTACTTGAGACCTTGGTGAAAGTCGAGCGGGCCCGGAGAGCACCCGCAAGATGGTTACGTGGCAAAGCCGGGCATTCTGGGCCTTGCTGTAAGTCCACAAGACAAGGCGACGGGGTCACATTATCATGAGTCTCTGCTTGTCTCCGCAAGCAAATAATAGACTATGGTTTGGGTATTTGTTCTGAGTTGGCCTCTGGCCTTTACGCACTAACCACCACGCGAGAATAGTTATGGGCCTCAATGTTGCAGTATCAGCCGAAGCTTTGTTAGACGTCCAGTTCTGCAGTGCGGCACGGCTGGGCCGGCACCCCAGAGGTGGTGCCTAGGTCCGCCCTACGCGCAACGACCCGGAGTGCAATGGGCGATGGGCCCAGACCCCGGAGTGCTTAGGAGGTAGTCCGGCGGGGACCTCTCTACTGAGCCTAGGTAGGGCTGCGACATGTTGATCTTCCGAGGCCGGGCATGACCAAGGAAAGTATGTCTGGCCAAAGTAATCAAGCGTGTTAGAAAACGTGGTGCACCCCTGCAGGGAAGATATATATTCGAATACCATGTCCGCGGTAATGGATGTTCAGACTTATATCCTGATCTTATACAACTACAAACGGATACTTGGATATGTGGCTCCGAGATTGCTTTCTCGCAGGGAGTCGAGGAAGGATCTCTGGGTGTTAATGTTACAACATGTTTGATAATTATAAACTGCTATTCTTTACTCTTCTACATGCTGCAAGATGCTTGGAGCTGCTTGAAGATGCTAGTCTTTAATAGGCTAGGCCTTGTCTTCTATTCTGGCATTCTGCAGTTCAGTACACAGATACAAACCTTTCATTTGATACCAATGCATACTTAGAATAGATCTGATGCTTGCGAGTACTTTGGATGAGTACTCATGGTTGCTTTGCTACCCCCTTTTCTCCCTTCTTTCTTGTTTCCGGTTGATGCAACCAGATGATGGATCCCTGGAGCCAGATGCCACCGTCGATGGATACTACTACGTGGAGACCGCCGACGACCAGGAGTAGTTAGGAGGTCCCAGGAAGGAGGCATTACCTCTTCGATCGTGTTGCTTTTGTGCTAGCCTTCTTAAGGCACCATTGTTTAACTTATGTCTGTACTCAGATATTGTTGCTTCCGCTGACTCTTGTTTATCGAGCTTGTATTCGAGCCCTCGAGGCCCCTGGCTTGTAATATAAAGCTTGTATTATTTTAATTTGTGTCTAGAGTTGTGTTGTGATATCTTCCCGTGAGTCCCTGATCTTGATCGTACACATTTGCGTGTATGATAAGTGTACGATTGAATCGGGGGCGTCACAAGTTGCTATTAGAGCCGACTGCCTGTAGGATCCCCCTTTCCAACTCCTTGGCCGAAGTTGAGTCTAGTCTTTGAAAAATTGATTAACTAACATGGCTGTGTGGCTTACGGGCCCACGTTGGCATTGGGTGGTATTAGGATCTTTTACTCCTCGTCTATACTCTGGGAATCTGATCCCTCTTCTATTCGGGTTAAATGATTTTGCTAATAACTCTAGGTTCTCGTAAATACTTTCTCCCGGAGAGCCCCTCACTCCAGGTTATTACTTGGTGCCTCGGAAGATTCTGAAGATACTCTCTGATGTGTTCCCGAGATCCTTGTGCCCGTCACCGTTGTGATCGCTACCACAGATAAGTCCTTATGAGTAACTACCTACATTATCGTTCATACCTTCATTCCCAGTTGCTCTTGTTATTACAAGATGCCCCGAATTACTCTTTGTTGTCCTGAATCCGTTGATCCTACTACCTTGCAGTTCTTTGCCACATGAATATCCCCTACGAATAATTACTCGCACTTGACGAGTATCCGTTCATCCATAGTTGTTCATGTGATTCACTTTGGAATACCATCCGACCTTCCGATAATCCTCTCCAACTATTGCTCTGCTAATACTTATCTACTTGCATTATGGTTACTTCAATATGTCTAGCAATGCTCATTAGCATCCTTCATCATCGTAATTTCGAGCATTCAATTCGATTCATTTGTGAATGCTTGTGATCATCAATTCTATTTAGAATCCTTCCCTTCCGCTCAGATGTCACCCCGGACATGAGCTGGTGTTTGACAAATCAAGCCTTGATTGATTGTCATTCTGAGTCCGTTCAACTTATCCATCCTCAATCAGAGCATTTGCTTCTGATCCCTTGATATGGAAATCATAATTCTGTTACATTTGAGATTTGATTTAGTTAGTTGTTTCTATGATCTGATATCCTTATATTCGTTCTTCTTCTGGTGAAGTACCGTTACTCACATCAGATTCCTTGTGGACCACCAGATCCTTTATTGGATTTTATCCAACATCATCTTCCATCTTTTCAATAACCTCGTGAGCCTTTCCTCGGACACATAATGCCTTTGGTAAATTGTATCTTCTGCTTTCTCAACCATACCCTGCTTCCGGGCTTTAATTACTCGTGAAGTTTGTGGTATATGTTCCTAAGATGCCCCGACAGATTGAATATCTTCTTCCCTAAGTCAGTGTAAACTCGAAAGTTATGCGGGTTATACTCTGCTGGCTTTTTGTCAGGTAAAATTTCAACGCTACAACTTCTGCGAATGCGAGAAGTGAAGGTTGTGAATTAGAGAAGTGGCAGTCGACCTTGAACTTTGTGTTCATGCCCATGGACACGATGTAGATCCTATCATGGAAACTTCTTGTAATAATAACTATTTCCTTGATATAATATCATCCGGTATCTGTGAATTAGTCCTTTGCAACCGTGGTTCCGACCATAATGTTCATCATTGATCCCATTTCTCGGACAAGTTGAAGTACTTGTCCTCTGCAGATCTTTTCACCTGTCCAACCTCTATCTTGTTCTACCTATTACACTTTGTTATCTCGAGGATATCACGGAACTACATAACTTCTTATGAGTTCTTCAGAGAACTATTATTTCTCGCCGATTCCAATTTTCCACAGGTTGTGAGTTGTTAGACACTCGAGAACGCTGATAACTGATTCGAGTATACACTTCCCTTTTCATTGTTTTGTTTAAGCTTTCTCGTAACCTAACATATGTGAGCAGTGTTAATTCCCTACTTATGTAACACCTCGGTGTACAAAATTTTTCAGTAAGGCCCTCTTACTATTGTTAATGACATTCCGGTAGCCACTAATGGACGAGAACTTTGCCTATTGGTCCGCCTCATCTTAACGAGCAGGAAAATGGTTCTCTTCATCCCTCGCCCTTGGTACCCACGTTGTTGCTGACATAACTGACAGGCAATACTCTGACTGCCTTGCTATCATGACCGTGCAGATGTTAGCACCCTTCCTGCTTTTAACTCACATGGTGGGCCCATAACCCACAGTTCCGCAGGATCGAAACCTGACTCTCTTGTACATCCCTGTTTTCCAAAATTGTTCCTCGCGCTTGGCTTCGTATGTAAATCATGAGCCACCTTCCCAGTGATCTATTCTGGTATCATACGCTATACTTATTCCCATTGATCAGAACCCCATTCACCCTCTAATTAAGGCAACGAGCGATTGCCTACCCGATTGAAGCTTCTTATTGCTCCTCCATACCTTGCTCTCGATGACTTTCTGGAATTCAACTCGAGAGATACCTCTATGCCACGCACCAAGATAGCCCCCAGGTACCTATCTTGTGTTGAGCTCCGTCCTTCCCGAGTCTTTCCCCCTTACTCCACCCCTTAAATCTCGGGACGAGATTTCTTTTAGTGGGGGAGAATTGTGACGCCCGGATAATTAAGCTACAGTAATCCCCCGCTAATGGTGCCATGTCATCACATTACTGTTGCTAATGCTCGCTTAATCCAAATCATAATTCAAATTCAAATTCAAATTAAAGTCCAAAATTCAAGTTTCTCAAACATGCAAAATAAAATGTTCAAAGTGTGACAAATATCCCATGGCTAATTATTTCGGTGACCCAACACTTTTGTAAAGTGTTTAGATCCCCTTTCGTGAATATAACAGTGGCTTAAACAGTCATTTAATTGCCTTTCCATTTATGAAAATTTTCAAAGAAACTAGAAAGCCTCCCAAACTGTTTGTGGCAAGGGGTTAAACTAAAACATTAATTTAGGTGCTACCTTTCTATTTAAATGTGAAAAATAAAATAATATAAATATAACAGAAAAGTTAAAAGCAAAAAGAAAAGCCCCCTTCCCGACTGGGCCTCCGCCCAGCTGGCTCCCCCAGCTAGGCCAGCCCACTCCCTTATGATTGGCCCCTCCTTTCTATTCACGGGGGGCTCGTGGCCACAGCCGATGGCTGCCACGGCCGCGACCATCGTCGTGGCGCCCATCCACCAGCGCCGCCCCCCTACTTAAGCTGGTGTCCCTCTCCCCCAGCAAAAACCCTAGCTACCCCCTCTCCCTCGCGCCCCCGCTCCCCGATCTGGATGCCCGCGACCCTGAGGCCGGCACCCAAAGCCGAAGCTTGCCGTTGTTGCCACCGCGGCCACAACCACCCCCTCGCTCTGCCGTTATGTCGTGAAGCTCCGTCGGACCCCCGCTGCAGCCTCCCCGACCTCGAGCCCGAGCTCTGCATTATCGCAGCCTCGGATTGAGGCCATCTTCTTCCTCGGATCACCGGCGTGTCCCGATGAACGCCGTTGACTCCTGCTGCTCCTAAACTACCAAGGGCCATTGGCGTGCCGCTCGGTGAGCTTCTTCTTCTTCTGCTCATCCCCGTTAACCCCCTCGCACTCCATAGCTACCTCGTCGCCGTTGCTGCGAGCCTGTCGCCGCGGATCGCCTCGCCGCTGTGGCCATGGCCCCTGTCGTGCTCGCCTGAGCACGACGTCGAGCTCCTGGTGCTCACAGGAGCCCAGCAAGCACGAGCGCGTGCCTCCTAGCTCCATTTCCACTAGCACCCGAACTCCAGCGCAACTTTAGCTCATCGTCGGCGCCGCTCCGGTCGTTCCCGGCGCCTCTCGCTAGCATAGATGGACGCGGCACTCGCTGCTCGTTCGAACGCACCAGCGTGCGCATAGCCCGTCTGCTGCCGCACTGCTCTGTGTAGCTGCTGCTCGCGTGCTGCCGCTGCTACCTCCGGTGGTTGCCAGTTGCTACCGTTGCCGCTCGTGCCATTGCCAGCCCGCGGCTGGCTGCTGGCACGCGCTAGCTCCTCCAGCCAGCTGCGAGCGTTCGCTTGCGTCGCCGTGCTCCGCCTCCCCTGCACGCGCCCGCCTCCGCGCCTGCCTCACCATGCCTTCGCTCGCCGTCTGCAACCGTCCCCCTCCGTTTCATCTGCCCGAAAATGCCAAACTTTGGGAAAACATTCCCGGATGTTTTCCCCTTTCACCTATATCGTGTAGCACTGCATTAGAACACCTCTAGCACCACTTAATTGTCTTGTCATGCTTATGTTTCCGTGTATTTATTGTTTCTTCCCCCTCTTCTCTCTAGTAGACCCCGAGACCGCTGCTGATGCCACTGTGATCGACTACGTCACCGACGACCCTTCTTCCCTTTCAGCGGAGCTTCCAGGCAAGCCTCCCCTTTGATCATCCTGATATCGCCCATTCGATTCTCTCATGCTTGCATTAGATTTTGGTACTGTTATTGATTGCTCCTATTCGGATGCATAGTTTGCTTTTGTAACCTGTTGTTGTACCTTACCTGCTTACCCTAAACTGCTTAGTATAGGTTGGTTAGTGATCCATCAGTGACCCCCACCTTGTCCTTGTTGCCCCTGCTTCATCATCAATGACTCGATCAACGTGATCGATGACCAGAGCCCGACACCTCACATCACATCACGCCCCTATTGTTGCTCGACTCTGCAGAGTTACCATCGAGTCCCGAGGGTGGAACCTAATACATCACTCCTGATGAGATCTCTGTAGTGTAGCTATTCGGTCGTGGTCATCGAGGGTGATTCCTCCTTAACCACTTCCGATACGACTCTGTCGTGCAACACCTCAAGTGTGAACCACGAGGGTGGTTCCTCTTATGTTCACCTTGATGATTACATTGAGTGGAATACACCGAGGGTGATTCCTCGGGTTTTCCCCCTGATGTTTGGACATACGGTTACCTTGACATTACTTGAGACCTTGGTGAAAGTCAGGCGGGCCCGGAGAGCACCTGCAAGATGGTTACGTGGCACGACCGGGCATGCTGGGCCCTTGCCGTAAGTCCACGAGACGGGGCAACGGGGTCACATTATCGTGAGTCTCTGCTCGTCTCCCCATGCTAATAATACACTATGGTTTGGGTATTTGTTCTGAGTTGGCCTCTGGCCTTTACGGATTAACCACCACGCGAGAATAGTTATGGGCCTCGACGTCGTAGTATCAGTCGAAGCTTTGTCATATGTCCAGTTCTGCAGTGTGGCACGGCTGGGCCGGCACCCCAGAGGTGGTGCCTAGATCCGCCCTGCGCGCAACGACCTAGAGTGCAACGGGCGATGGGCCCAGACCCCAGAGTGCTTAGGAGGTAGACCGGCGGGGACCTCTCTAATGAGCCTAGGTAGGGCTGCGACGTGTTGATATTCCGAGGCCGGGCATGACCTAGGAAAGTGTGTCCGGCCAGAGTAATCAAGCATGTTGGAAAACGTGGTTCACCCCTACAGGGAAGATATATATTCGAATACTGTGTCCGCGGTAATGGACGTTCAGGCTTATATCCTGATCTTATACAACTACAAATGGATACTTGGATATGTGGCTCCGAGATTGCTTTCTCACAGGGAGTCGAGGAAGGATCTCTGGGCGTTAATGTTACAACATGTTTGATAATTATAAACTGCTATTCTTTACTGTTCTACATGCTGCAAGATGCTTGGTGCTGCTAGTCTTTGATAGGCTAGGCCTTCCCTTCTATTCTGGCATTCTGCAGTTCAGTCCACAGATACAAACCTTTCATTTGATACCAATGCATAGTTAGTATAGATCTGATGCTCGCGAGTACATTGGACAAGTACTCACGGTTGCTTTGCTACCCCCTTTTTCTCCCTTCTTTCTTCTTTCCGGTTGATGCAACCAGATGATGGATCCCTAGAGCTAGATGCCACCGCCGATGGATACTACTACATGAAGACCGCCGATGACCAGGAGTAGTTAGTAGGTCCCAGGCAGGAGGCCTTGCCTCTTCGATCGTGTTGCTTTTGTGCTAGCCTTCTTAAGGCACCATTGTTTAACTTATGTCTGTACTCAGATATTGTTGCTTCCGCTAACTCTTGTGTATCGAGCTTGTATTCGAGCCCTCGAGGCGCCTGGCTTGTAATATAAAGCTTGTATTATTTTAATTTGTGTCTAGAGAGATGTTGTGATATCTTCCCGTGAGTCCCTGATCTTGATCGTACACATTTGCGTGTATTATTGAATCGGGGGCGTCACACTCCCCCTTGCTGGATTAAGAGGGAGGAGACGTCATCGAGCCACACGTGTGCTAAACTCAGAGGTGCCGTCCATTCGGCACTAGATCGGTTGGATCGTGATTGGACCGCGAAGAGTATGACTACATCAACCTCATGATAAATGCTTCCGCTTAGTGATCTACAAGGGTATGTAGATGCTATCCCCCTCTCGTAGCTATGCATCTCCATCGATAGATCTTGTGTGTGCGTAGAATTTTTTTTGTTTTCCATGCAATGATCCCCAACAGTGGCATCGGATCCAAGTCTATGCGTAGATGATATGCACGAGTAGAACACGAAGGAGTTGTGGGCGGTGATGGTCATAGTGCTTACCACCAACGTCTTATTTTGATTCGGTGGCAGGATGAAGCGCCCTGGACCAACCTTACATGTCCATGCACATGAGACCGGTTCCACCGACTGGCATGCGACTTGTTTTGCATAAAGGTGGCTGGTGGGTGTCTGTTTCTCCTACTTTAGTTGAATTGAATTTGACTATGGCCGGTCCTTGAAGAAGGTTAAAACAACAAACTTGATAATTACCGTTTGTTTTTGCGTAGTTAAGAATGGTTGTTGCTAGAAGCCCGTAGCAGCCACGTAAGACTTGCAACAACAAAGTGGAGGACGTCTAACTTGTTTTTGCAGGGCATGTTGTGATGTGATATGGTCAAGACGTGATGTGATATACATTGTTGTATGAGACGATCATGTTTTCTAATATCGACAACCGGTAGAGAGCCATAGGGTTGTCTCTTAATAATAGTATGAAATGCAAGTGCCATGTAATTGCTTTACTTTATCGCTATGCGTTAGCAATAGTTTTAGAAGCAATAGTTGGCGAGACGACCCTGACGCAACGGTGGAGATCAAGGTGTCGAGCCGATGATGGTGGAGATCATGACAATCCTTTGAAGACGGAGATCAAAAGAACAAGATGATGATGGCCATATCATGTCACATATTTTGATTGCATGTGATGTTTATCCTTTATGCATCTTATTTTGCTTAGAACGAAAGTAGCATTATAATATGATCCCTTCACTAAATTTCAAGATAAAATTGTTCTCCCCGAGTATGCACCGTTGCCAAAATTCGTCATTTTGAAGCACCTCGTGATGACCGGGTGTGATAGACTCTATGTTCACATACAACGGGTGTAAGACAGTTTTACACATGCAGAATATTTGGGTTAAACTTGACGATCCTAGCACGCTCGGACATGGTCTCGGAACACTGGAGACCGAAAGGTCGAACGTGAGTCATATAGTAGATATGATCAACATAGAGATGTTCACCATTGATGACTACCCCATCTCACGTGATGATCGGACATGGGTTAGTTAATTTGGATCATGTATCACTTAGATAACTTGAGGGATGTTAATTTAAGTGGGAGTTTATTAGTAATCTGATTAACTGAACTTAATTTATCATGAACTTAGTCTTAATAGTTTTTGGATATCTATGTTGTAGATCAATGGCCCGTGCCACCGTTCCCTTGAATTTTAGTGGGTTCCTAGAGAAAGCTAAGTTGAAAGGTGATGGTAGCAACTACACAGACTGGGTCCGTAATTTGAGGATTATCCTCATTGCTACACAGAAGAATTATGTCCTTGATGCACCGCTAGGTGACAGCTGCAGGAGCTACTGCAAATGTTATGAACGTTTGGCAGGCTTGATCTAATGACTACTCAATAGTTTAGTGTGCCATGCTTTACGGCTTAGAACCAGGACTTCAAAGACGTTTTGAACGTCACGGGGCATATGAGATGTTCCAAGAGCTTAAGTTGATATTTCAAGCTAATGCCCGGGTTGAGAGATATGAAGTCTCCAACAAGTTCTATAGCTGTAAGATGGAGGAGAACAGTTCTGTCAGTGAACACATACACAAAATGTTTGGTTATCATAACCGCTTGACTCAGCTGGGAGTTGATCTTCTAGTTGACAGTTTTTCAGTCACTGCCACCAAGCTACAAAGGCTTCATGATGAACTTTTATATGCAAGGGATGACGAAAACGATTCCCGAGCACTTCAGAATGCTTAAGGGCACAGAGGTAGAAATCAAGAAGGAGCATCAAGTGTTGATGGTTAACAAGACCACTAGTTTCAATAAAAAGGGCAAGGGAAAGAAAGGGAACTTTAAGAAGAATGGCAAGCAAGTTGCCGCTCCCGTGAAGAAGCCCGAAGCTGGACCCAACCCTGAAACTGAGTGCTTCTACTGCAAGGGAAATGGTCACTGGAAGCAGAACTGCCCCAAATACTTGGCAGATAAGAAGGAGGGCAATGTAAACAAAGGTATATTTGATATACATGTTATTGATGTGTACCTTACTGGTGCCCGAGCTCTTCGCAATGCTTAAGGCCGCAGAGGTAGAAATCAAGAAGGAGCATCAAGTGTTGATGGTTAACAAGACCACTAGTTTCAATAAAAAGGGCAAGGGAAAGAAAGGGAACTTTAAGGAGAATGGCAAGCAAGTTTTCGCTCTCGTGAAGAAGCCAGAAGCTAGACCCAACCCTGAAACTGAGTGCTTCTACTGCAAGGGAAATAGTCACGGGAAGCAGAACTGCCCCAAATACTTGGCAGATAAGAAGGAGGGCAAAGTAAACAAAGGTATATTTGATATACATGTTATTGATGTGTACCTTACTGGTGCTCATAGTAGCCCCTACGTATTTGATATCTATTCAGTTGCTAAGATTATTAACTCAAAACAGGAGTTGTAGAATAAACAAAGACTAGTTAAGGGTGAGGTGACGATGTGTGTTGGAAGTGTTTCCAAGATTGATATGATCGCCATCGCACACTCCCTCTACCATCGGTTTTTAGTGTTGAGCCTGAATAAATGTTATTTGGTGTTTGCGTTGAGCATGAACAAGATTAGATCGTGTTTATTGCAATACGATTATTCATTTAAGTCAGCGAATAATTGTTGTTCTGTTTACATGAATAAGACCTTCTATGGTCATACACCCAATGTGAATGGTTTAGTGAATCTCGATCATAGTGATACATATATTGATAATATTGATGCCAAAAGATGCAAAGTTGATAATGATAGTGCAACATACTTGTGGCACTGGCATTTAGGTCATATTGGTCTAAAGCGCACGAAGAAACTCCATGCGGATGGACTTTTGGAATCACTTGATTATGAATCATTTGATACTTGCGAACCATGCCTCAGGGGCAAGATGACTAAAACTCCATTCTCCGGACGAGCTAATGAGGCACGCGATGGGTATCGTTATTTTCTAAGCTTTACAGATGATTTGAGTAGATATGGGTATATCTACTTAATGAAACACAAATATGAAACATTTGAAAAGTTCAAAGAATTTCAGAGTGAAGTATAGAATCATCGTAACAAGTGTCAGATATCGGGTTCCGACAAAACCCTTAAGGTTCGAACACTGGGGTGCGCACGAAGATCTCTCCCTACCAAAATGCACCCTCAGCCTCGCCACGATTCTGAGCTAGACCGATGAACAACACAAGAGACACGAGTTTTATACTGGTTTAGGCCACTGTTGTGGTGTAATACACTAATCCAGTGTGTGGTGTGGTGGATTGCCTCTTGGGCTGATGATGAACAGTACAGGGGAAGAACAGCCTCGCGTGGAGAGGTGTTCTTGTGCTTGGTGGTGTTCTTGGAGAGGAATCGATCCGTCTCCGCGCCCCCGGATGAGATGCCTTCTACTGTGGTGGCTAGCCCAATTTATAGAGGCCCTGGTCCTCTTCCCAAATATTGAGCGGGAAGGGATCCAACAACAACCATTTTGAAATGGGACAGCTAGTACAAGCTATCCTGACTAAAGGTGGTCTTCTCCTGCCAAAGGCACTGGTGATGATACCGTCTGGGGCCCCATGGTGACCTCCGTCTTGCCACTCTGCTGGTCTTTGTCTCGTTGCATCGATAAGGAAACCTTTGCCTGATGCCTCGGTACTCCGCGCCTGCGCTTGACTCCTTTGCACCAAAGAGGAAACGAGGACACTACGCGGGCTGGCGCCCACCTGGCGCCCGCCTGGTCTTGATCGTCATGGGCACCTCGCGAGGTACCCCTTGCCTTGATCTCTCCGCCTCCTCACGAACCTGTCTGGTGAGGCCGCCCTTGAGGAGGCCTTGTGTCGTCCGCTCTGCGAGGCTTGGCCCCTCGGGAGGGTCTTGAGGGTTTGGTTGATGAAGACGGGCCGCACTGGGCCACTAGTTGAGCCACGCTGCAGGCCACAGGCAGGCAAGTCTGGGGATCCCCATTCCCAGAACGCCGACTGTAGCCCCCGGGCCCAAGGCGCGCTCGGACTTGGCTTCGCAGTGAAGCCCAAGGGCAAGTGTGGAGTGCCGCGGGCCCCCACAACCTGCGACCTTGGTCGACGTGTGGTGACTGATTGGACATGGGCGTCTCCGCTTCCCCACACTGCCTCAGCAACTGCCCGACTTGACGAGTCCCTGCTGCATGCAAAAAGTGTCATCATTACCTGGAATCATGGAGGTCGACGGTTGGCCTCCCTCGGGCTATATATGAGGAGGGGTGGGAGCCCACATTGCCCATCTCTTCTTGCTCCACCTGCTTTTTCTTCCTCCATGCTGCTGCTGCTTGCCGCGCCCCCCATGGCGCCCGTGAAGAGGTTTTCGGCCGCGGAGAAGGGGAAGGCTCGCCAGGAAGGGCCTGGCTCTCCTCCGCCCAAGCGCGGCCACGGTCGTCCTCGCAAGCATCCCGCGACCCCAGCTGTGGTTTCCCGTGGTCGTGGCAGTGGCCCTTCGCGCGGTGGTGGCCGCCCATGTCGAGGCAACCCAGTTGGCGGGGGAAGGCATGCCATGGATGCGCGGCCTCCCCGGCCGTGCTTTCATTCGGCGGTGGTGCTGCCGGAATTTTTTGTGTGCTCGGTTGACCCGGCCGGCACATGGCTTCAGCTCCCTCGCTCCTTTTCCAGTGAACTACCAGCCGCTGGCCCCGGCGGGTTCTGGTTGCAGGCGGATGGTTGCTACAGCCAGGCCTCTTGGGTCGCTGTGGAGATCTCCGTCGCCGGCAACATTGCCCTGGCCCGGGGCTGGCAGACGTTTGCCCGCGCGCGTGGCCTGGGCAGGCGGTGCACGCTCCACTTCAAGTACGACGACGATGCGACCCTCTACGTGAGGGTGTTTGGGGAAGATGGCCGCCGCGTTGGGTGCTGCCCTGAAGATGATGATGGCGACGAGGTGCTTGGCCTCGGCGATGGCCATGACGAGAGCGAAGGCAAACCCGCTCCAGGCGGCGACGGCAACTCGCCGAGCTTCAGCGGCTCCTCCTCCAGCGATAGCTCCTCCAGCGGTGGTCGCAATCAGCCACCAGCCGCTGTGCCCGCTTCGAGGGAGGCAGTGGGTTGTCCCGTCGCCATGCTCCGATGAAGCGCAAGGAGGAGTCCGACTGAGCTCAGGAGGATGATGCAGATCCTTCCTCGCGAGCTGCCGCAGGGCGTATGCTGCTTTTGTTTTGTCTTCCTTCTTTTCCTGCATCGAGAGAGAAACATGGGGCCCCGTGGGGGGGGGTGCAACAGACTATGATTCCCTGGTTATTGTACTGCACTTATTGTTCCTGTGCTGTGTTATGGTGTCGTTGTTATGCGTTTGCGTGTAGGAACAACTTAGCTTGGAACATTTGAAGTAGTTTCTGCCTCGCAAGGTGTCTGCTTAGGCCTCGCCGGGCGCCTTAAGAGCTGCAAAAAATTCGTTGGGAATATCATTTCTGAACCTTGGTCGCGAGGGTTGCTGGCCATGGCTTGGCGCTTCGTGTCACGATGCCCGAGGGGCACGGACTGGGAGGGGTGCTCCCGTTGCGAATTCGAACGAGAGAGCCTTGCGAAAATCAGGAGAGGAAAAGCTGACAAGGGCACCCGCGCAGCCCCCTCGCGAGGTTTGAGAGAGAGAGAACGAATCAAACTAAAGAGCTGAGAACAGAAAACAGGGGCCGAAGACGACGGGCAGAACCGGCAAATAACTTCAGAAGCAACTTCACTCAAGGTTCAAACAAATAAAAGCGACCCAACTGCAGAAAGCAAATGAAAAGCCGCGTCCGGCACCTAGTCTAGTCTTTAGCATCTTCTCACCAGCGCGGAGCTAAGTGCTGCCACTAGGCGTGGGCGGGAGCCCCCGAGGCCCAAGTGCGGCACTCCAAAGACTCCGGGGCGTGTACAACCCCAACTCATTATTATGTGAGAGTGTCACGGGCCGGGAGCTTCACAGGCACCAGGCCTTTCTTCGGGCGGCGAGCTTCACAGGCACTGGGCCTTCTTCACAGATACTGGGCCTTTATTTGGGCGGCGAGCTTCACAGGCACCGGGCCTTCTTCACAGGCACTGGGCCTTTCATCACGGGTAGAACTTTCGGAGGTGCTGAATGTTCCAGGCGTTCGGGATTGGCACCCCCTCCTGAGTCTCCAGGCGCGCGACGCCAGGCCTGGAGACGTGGACGACCTTGAACGGGCCCTCCCACATGGGTGAAAGCTTATGCAGCCCTTCCTTGGAGAGCACCCGCCTGAGAACGAGGTCACCTACCTTGAGGGTCCTGGGGCGGATGTTGCGACAGTGATACCGCCGCAGCGCTTGCTAGTATCTGGCCTCCCGTAGCGTAGCTTCAGAGCGGCGTTCCTCCCCTAGCACGAGGTCCATCCCCCGCATGGCATCCTTCTACGCCTCATCAAAGGCCAGGACCCACGCAGAGCAATGCCTGACATCGTGAGGGAGAACCGCTTCTGCTCCATAGACGAGGAAGAATGGGGTCTCGCCAGTTGGCTTGGTGGCGGTAGTGCGGATGGACCACAGCACGGACTGGAGCTCGTCGTACCAGCCCCTGCCGCAGGCCTCCAGCTTCTTCTTGAAGGTCCTGGTCTTGAGGCCCCTCAGGACCTCCGCGTTGGCGCATTCAGCCTGGCCATTGCTCGGGGGTGCACCACCGAAGCGTAGCAGATCTGCGTTCCAAGGTTAGCACAATACGTTTTGAAGAGATTGCTGGTGAACTGTGAACCGTTGTCAGTGATGATGCGGCTAGGGACCCCAAAACGGCTCACGAGGCCCTTGATGAACTTGACTGCAGAGCCGGCTGGGATGGTGCGGACGGCTTCCACCTTTGCCCACTTGGTGAACTTGTCGATGGCAACATAGAGGTAGCGGTAACCCCCAGGCGCTCGAGGGAACGGGCCCAAGATATCCAGCCCCCAGACCGTGAACGGCCACGAGGGCGGGATGGTTTGCAGGCCCTGAGCTGGCTGATGAATCTGCTTGGCGTGGAATTGGCAGGCCTCGCAGGACTTCACCAGCTCGGTCGCGTCGTTGAGTGCTGTAGGCCAGTAGAACCCACTGCGAAATGCCTTGCTGACAAGGGTCCGCGATGATGAGTGGTGTTCACAATATCCATCGTGTATGTCAGCCAGCAGCTCCTTTCCCTATTCCCTGGAGATGCAACATAGGGAAACGTCATTTGGCCGCTTCCAGTATAACTCACCGTCTTGGATGCAGTAGGCCGTGGTCTGCCGGGCCACGCATTCCGCGTCCTCCTCTTTCTCTAGCAGCGTCCCTTGCATCAGGTAGTCCTTGAATTCCGTGGTCCAGCACCCCTCCTGAGGCTCCAGTGCCAAGAGCAGGCGTGCTCCCGAGGCCGGGCCACAGGCCGGGGCTCCTGTGGCTGGTGGCTGGGGGAGTTCTTCTTGAGGCTGCGCTGTGCTTGAAAGTGATGGTGCCGCCGATGGCTTGAGGTGCCATTCCTCGAAAACGCCAGGCTCCTGAGGCAGCCGCCTGGATGCCCTTTTGGCGATGTCATCAGCCTCTTGGTTGGTTCCGCGGGGCACATGCTGCAACTCCAGTCCCCAAAACTGCTTTTCCATCCTGCGCACCTCCACAAGATACGCTTCCATGTGCTCGTCCTTTGGCTCGTACACCTTGTTGGAGAAGTTGACGAGGAGCTGTGAATCGCCCTTGATGATGAGGCGCTTCACCCCCAGTGGTGCTGCAGCTTTCAAGCCTGCTATGAGGCCCTCATATTCTGCTATGTTGTTGGAGACCTTCTCGCCCTGCTGGAAATAGAGCTGCACGACGTAATAGAGCTTGTCCTGAGTGGGGGATATAAGCACTGCACTAGCCCCCGCGCCCTGCCGCGAGAATGCTCCATCGAAGTACATGACCTAGCCATCTGGTGCCTCACTTCCAGGGGAGAGAGACCGATCCTCGCCTGCTTTGAGCCCTGGCGCCTCTGTCCATTCCGCCACAAAATCTGCAATTGCGGCTCCCTTGGCGACCCTGGTTGTGCTGATTTCCAACTGAAACGCTTGCAGCTCGATGTTCCATTCAGCGACCCTTCTAGCAGAGTTGGGGCTCCCGAGTACCCTTTCCAATGGGTAGGCCGAGACGACCTTGATGGGGTGACCATGAAAGTAGTGCCGCAGCTTACGCGAGGCCACCAATAGCGCGAGCAAGAGCTTCTAAGGCATGGGGTATCGTGCCCTTGCATCCCGCAACACTATGCTGACGAAGTACACCGGATGCACGAAGATGGTGGGTGTGCTGACGAGGTATGTGACCTCCGGAGGGTGAGGCGTCTCCTGAGATGACGGAGCCCCCAGCGCTTGGTTGCCTGGCGCGGCCTCTTCAGCCCTGGGGGCGTCTTCCTGCTGAGGCTGGTCTCCATCTGCCAAGGCCATGGTCCTCGCGAGGCCTTCTTGGGGAGGAGGTGGCGGAGGCGCTCCCTGAGCTGTGTCGCCCATGCATGACGGAGGGCGAGGCAGCGAGAGGGACGGCGCGGGAGAGTCCCCTACGGTGTTAACGAGCCCGGCGATGCGAGCGAGCCACTCTTCATAGACGTCGTCGACGAGGTGATAGTGCAGGAGCTCACGTGCCAGGAGCAGCGCGGCCTGCGCGTACGTGGGGGCGCGACGAGCATGAGATGACGAACCAGATGGGGTCAGCAGCGGAGTGGTGGTGCAGCCTTCCTGCCGCATCGAGGGGTGCAGCGAAGATGCTTGCTGCTCGTTACCCGCTGGGCTGGTGGCGGCGTTGGCGACAGGCGACGGAGAACGACGAGGAGGCCCGCCGACGGGAGCTGTCTGGGTGACGCGGGCAGCGAGAGCATCTCGGCGCTCGACGCTGGCTCGGCGAGCATCTCCCATGAATGCGACGAAGCGATAGGACACAAATTAGCGGAAAGAAGATTTTGGCGCACCCCTACCTGGCGCGCCAAATGTCGGATATCAGGTTCCCGCAAAACCCTTAAGGTTCGAACACTAGGGTGTGCACGAAGATCTCTCCCTACCAAAACACGCCCTCAGCCTCGCTGCGATTTCTGAGCTAGACCGATGAACAACACAAGAGACACGAGGTTTATACTGGTTCGGGCCACCATTGTGGTGTAATACCCTAATCCAGTGTGTAGTGTGGTGGATTGCCTCTTGGGATGATGATGAACAGTACAGGGGAAGAACAACCTCGTGAGGAGAGGTGTTCTTGTGCTTGGTGCTGTGCTTGGAGAGGAATCGATCCGTCTCCGTGCCCCCGTATGAGATGCCTTTTACCGTGGTGGCTAGCCCTATTTATAGAGGCACTGGTCCTCTTCCCAAATATTAAGCGGGAAGGGATCCAACAACGGCCATTTTGAAAGGGGATAGTACAAGCTATCCTGACTAAAGGTGGTCTTCGCCTGCCAAAGGCACTGATGATGACACCGTCTTGGGCCCCATGGTGACGTCCGTCCTGCCGCTCTGCTGGTCTTGGTCTCGTTGCACCGATAAGGAAACCTTTACCTGATGCCTTGGTACTCCGCGCCTGCGCTTCCCAACTTTGCACCAAAGAGGAAACGAGGACACTGCGCCAGCTGGCGCCCGCTTGGTCTTGATCGTCATGGCTTACGTCATGGGCACCTCGCGAGGTACCCCTTGCCTTGATCTCTCCGCCTCCTCGCGAGCCTGTCTGGTGAGGCCGCCCCTAAGGAGGCCTTGCGTCGTCCGCCCCGCGACGCTTGGCCCCTCGCGAGGGTCTTAAGGGTTTGGTTGATGAAAATGGGCCGAACTAGGCCACTGGTTGAGCCATGCTGCAGGCTGCAGGCAGGCAAGTCTAGGGACCCCCATTCCCAGAACACCGACAACAAGAAAATAAAGTTTCTATGATCTGATTGTGGAGGTGAATATCTGAGTTACGATTTTGGCCTTCATTTAAAACAATGTGGAATTGTTTCACAACTCACGCCACCTGGAACACCATAGCTTAATGGTGTGTCCAAACGTCGTAATCAAATTTTATTAGATATGGCGCATTCTATGATGTCTCTTACCGATTTTCCTTTATCATTTTGGGGTTATGCATTAGAGACATGCTCATTCACATTAAATAGGTCACCGTCTAAATCCATTGAGACGACACCCATTGAGACGACACCGCATGAACTATGGTTTGGCAAGAAACCTAAAGTCGTCGTTTGTTAAAGTTTGGGGATGCAACGTTTATGTCAGAAGGCTTTAGCCTGATAAGATTGAACCCAAACAGGAGATGTGTGTCTTCATAGGATACCCTAAAGAAACTATTCGGTACACCTTCTACCACAGTTCCAAAGGGAAGATCTTTGTTGCCAAGAATGAGTCCGTTCTAGAGAAGGAGTTTCTCTCGAAAGAAATGAGTGGGAGGAAAGTAGAACTTGATGAGGTAGTTGTACCTTCTCTCGAATTGTAAAGTACCTCACCAGGGAAAAATGTTTCCGTGATGCGTACACCAACTAGAGAGGAAGCTAATGATGATGATCATGAAACTTTAGATCAGGTGACTACTTTGTAGGTCAACCAGAACACATTCCGCATTAGAGTGGTAATCATGTTCTGGAAGTCATGTTGTTAGACAACGACGAACCTACGAACTATGAAGAAGCTATGATGAGCCCAGATTCCAACAAATGGCTTGACGCCATGAAATCTGAGATATGATCCATGTATGAGAACAAAGTGTGAACTTTGGTGGACTTGCCCGATGATCGGCAGGCTATTGAAATAAATGGATCTTCAAGAGGAAGACGGACGCTGATGGTAATATCACTATTTATAAAGCTCGACTTGTCGTGAAAGGTTTTCAACAATTTCAAGGGGTTGACTACGATGAGACTTTCTCACCCGTAGCGATGCTTAAGTCTGTCCGAATCATGTTAGTAATTTCCGCGTTTTATGATTATGAAATCTGGCAAATGGATGTCAAAACTGCATTCGTTAACGGGTTTCTTAAAGAAGAGTTGTATATGATGCAACCAGAAGTTTTTCTCGATCCTAAAGGTGCTAACTAAGTGTGCAAGCTCCAACGATCCATCTATGGACTGGTGCAAGCATCTCGGAGTTGGAATATACGCTTTAATGAGGTGATCAAAGCATATGGTTTTATACAATCTTAGGGTGAAGCCTGTATTTACAAGAAAGTGAGTAGGAGCGCTGTAGCATTTGTGATATTATATGTGAATGACATATTGTTGATTGGAAATAATATAGAATATCTGGATAGCATAAAAGGATACTTGAATAAGATTTTTTTCAATAAAAAACCTCGGTGAAGCTACTTACATATTGGGCATCAAGATCTATAGGGATAGATCGAGACGCTTAGTAGGACTTTCACAAAGCGCATACCTTGGCAAAAGTTTTGAAGAAGTTCAAAATGGATCAGTCAAAGAAAGGGTTCTTGCATGTGTTACAAGGTGTGAAGTTGAGACTCAAAGCCCGACCATGACAGAAGATAGAGAGAGAATGAAAGTCATTCCCTATGCCTGAACCATAGGTTCTATAAAGTATGCCATGCTATGTACTAGACCAGTTGTCTGCCTTGCCATGTGTTTGGCAACAGAGTATGATAGTGATCCAAGAGTGGATCACTGGACATCGGTCAAAATTATCCTTAGTTACCTAAGAGGACTAAGGAAACGTTTCTCAGTTATGGAGGTGATAAAGACTTCATCGTAAAGGGTTATGTCGATGCAAGCTTTAACACTGATCCAGATGACTCTAAATCTCAATCTGGATAGATATTGAATGTGGGAACAGTTAGCTAGAGTATCCCTATGCAGAGCATTGTAGACATAGACATTTGGAAAGTACACACAGATCTGAATGTTGCATACCCGTTGACTAAAACCTCTCTCACATGCAAAACATGATCACACTCTAGTAAAATCTTTGGTTGTTAATCACATGGCGATGTGAACTAGATTATTGACTCTAGTAAACTCTTTGGGTGTTAGTCACATGGCGATGTGAACTTTGGGTGTTAATCACATGACAATGTGAACTAGATTATTAACTCTAGTGCAAGTGGGAGACTGATGGAAATATGCCCTACAGGCAATAATAAAATGGTTATTATTATATTTCCTTAATTATGATAAAGGTTTATTATTCATGCTAGAATGTTATCGACCGGAAACTTAAATACATGTGTGGATACATAAACAAATACCGTGTCCCTAGTGAGCCTCGACTAGACTAGCTCGTTGATCAATGATGCTTAAGGTTTCCTAGCCATAGACAAGAGTTGTCATTTGATAACGGGATCACATGATTAGGAGAATCATGTGATTGACAAGACCCATCCGTTAGCTTAGCATATGATCGTTCAATTTATTGCTACTGCTTTCATAATGTCAAATACATGTTCCTTCAACCATGAGATCACGCAACTCCCGGATACCGGAGGAATACCTTGTGTGCTATCAAACATCACAATGTAACCGGGTGATCATAAAGATGCTCTACAGGGATCTCCAAAGGTGTCTGTTGAGTAGGCGTGAATCGAGATTGGGATTTGTCACTCCATGTATCGGATTGGTATCTTTGGGCCCTCTCGGTAATACACATCACAAGAAGCTTGTAAGCAAAGTTACTAAGGAGTTAGTTGCAAGATGATGTATTACATAAAGCGTAAAGAGACTTGACGGTAACGAGATTGAACTAGGCCTAGAGATACCGACAATCGAATCTCGGGCAAGTAACATACCGACACGCAAAGGGAATTATGTGTGTTGTCACAAAGCTTCAACCAATAAAAGCTCTTCATGGAATATGTAGGAATCAATATGGGCATCCAGGTCCCGCTATTTGTTATTGGCCAATGAGTTGTCTCGGTCATGACTACATAATTCCCGAACCCGCAGGGTCGCACGCTCAACGTTCGTTGACGCTAGAGTAGTATTGGGATATTTGGTGAGTGGTAACAAAATGTTGTTTGGAGTCCCAGATGAGATCGCGGATGTCAAGAGGAGTCTCGGAATGGTCGACAGGTAAATATTTATATATGGGAAGTAATATTTTGGGTTCCAAAAAAAAGGTGTAGTTTTTTCGGTATTGTACCGGGAAGCTTCCAGAAGGTTCCGAAGGATTCCAGAGGAGTACAAAAGTCCACAAGTGGGTCCTCCACGACATAAGGGATAGCATGGGCTGCGGCGAGGCACCTTGGCCTTATTGGGCTAGGCGCACCAAGTCCTCAAAAGCCCATGTGGCTAGGGAAGGCAAAAAAGGAAGGAGTCCTAGTAGGAATAGGATTGGACTTGGAGTCCAAGTCCTCTCCCCCTTACCTGCGCCCTAGGGCTTGGAGGGGCTGTTTCCCATGCCCCTCCACCTATATATAGAGGGGAGGGGGCACCCCAAGAGGGCACGCCAAGCCCTTGGCACCCCTCTCTCTCCCGTTACTCCGTAGTTCCAGCGCCTCGTCCCGGGGACGTTTAGCGAAGCGCTGTCGGTGCTCCACCACCACCATCACCACCATGCCGTTGTGTTGGTCGTGATCCTATCTACTTATCCTCTCCCGCTTGCTGGATCAACAAGGAGGAGACGTCATCAAGCCGCACATGTGCTAAACTCGGAGGTGCCATCCGTTGGGCACTAGATCGGTTGGATCATGAAGAGTATGACTACATCAACCTCATGATAAACGCTTCCGCTTAGCAATCTACAAGTGTATGTAGATGCTCTCCCACTCTCGTAGCTATGCATCTTGGTGGATAGATCTTGCGTGTGTGTAGTTTTTTTTGTTTTCCATGCAATGTTCCCCAACAGTGGCATCCGAGCCAGGTCTATCCGTAGATGATATGCACGAGTAGAACACAAAGGAGTTTTGGGTGGTGATGGTCATACTACTTACCACCAATGTCTTATTTTGATTCGGCAGCGGGATGAATGGCCCAGACCAACCTTACATGTCCACACACATGAGACCGGTTCCACCGATTGACATGCAACTTGTCTTGCATAAAGGTGGCTGATGGGTGTGTGTTTCTCCTACTTTAGTTGAATCGAATTTGACTATGGCCGGTCCTTGAAGAAGGTTAAAACAACAAAATTGATAATTATTGTTGTGTTTTTTGCGTAGTTAAGAATGGTTCTTGCTAGAGGCCTGTAGTAGCCACGTAAATCTTGCCACAACAAAGTAGAGGACGTCTAACTTGTTTTTGGAGGGCATGTTGTGATGTGATATGGTCAAGAAGTGATGTGATATAAGTTGTTGTATGATATGATCATGTTTTGTAATATCAACAACCGGTAGGAGCCTTAGGGTTGTCTCTTAATTATTGTATGAAATGCAAGCGCCATGTAATTGCTTTACTTCATTGCTATGCATTAGCAATAGTTGTAGAAGCAATAGTTGGCGAGACGACCCCGACACAACGATGGAGATCAAGGTGTCGAGCCTGTGATGATGGAGACCATGACAATGCTTTGAAGATGGAGATCAAAAGCACAATATGATGATGGCCATATCATGTCACATATTTTGATTGAATGTGATTTTATCCTTTTTGCATCTTATTTTTCTTAGAACGACTGTAGCATTATAAGATAATCCCTTCACTAAATTTCAAGATAAAAGTGTTCTCCCTAAGCATGCACCATTGCCAAAGTTCGTCGTTTCGAAGCACCTCGTGATTATCGAGTGTGATAGACTCTATGTTCACATACAATGGGTGTAAGACAGTTTTGCACATGCAGAATACTTGGGTTAAACTTGACGAGCCTAGCATGTACAGACATGGTCTCGGAACACCAGAGACCAAAAGGTCGAACATGAGTCATATAGTAGATATGATAAACATAGAGATGTTCACCATTGATGACTACCCCATCTCACATGATGGTCAGACATGGGTTAGTTGATTTGGATCATGTATCACTTAGATAACTTGAGGGATGTTAATTTAAGTGGGAGTTCATTAGTAATTTGATTAATTGAACTTAATTTATCATGAACTTAGTCTTAATAGTTTTTGCATATCTATGTTGTGGATCAATGGCCCATGCTACCGTTCCCCTGAGTTTTAGTGCGTTCCTAGAGAAAGCTAAGTTGAAAGGTGATGGTAGCAACTACGCGGACTGGGTCTGTAACTTGAGGATTATCCTCATTGTTGCACAGAAGAATTATGTCCTCGATGCACCGCTAGGGGACAGCTGCAAGAGCTACTACAAATGTTATGAACGTCTGGCAAGCTTGATCTGATGACTACTCAATAGTTCAGTGTGCCATGCTTTACGGCTTAGAACCGGGACTTCAAAGACGTTTTGAACGTCATGGAGCATATGAGATGTTCCAAGAGCTGAAGTTGATATTTCAAGCTAATGCTCGGGTTGAGAGATATGAAGTCTCCAACAAGTTCTATAGCTGTAAGATGGAGGAGAATAGTTTTGTCAGTGAACACATACACAAAATGTCTGGGTATCAGAACCACTTGACTCAGCTGGGAATTGATCTTTAGAAAGTTCTTCAGTCACTACCACCAAGCTACAAAGGCTTCGCAATGAACTATAATATGCAAGCGATGACAAAATGATTCCCGAGCTCTTCGCAATGCTTAAGGCCGCGGAGGTAGAAATCAAGAAGGAGCATCAAGTGTTGATGGTTCACAAGACCACTAGTTTCAAGAAAAAAGGCAAGGGAAAGAAAGGGAACTTTAAGAAGAATGGCAAGCAAGTTGCCGCTCCCGCGAAGAAGCCCAAAGCTGGACCCAATCCTGAAACTAAGTGGTTCTACTGCAAGGGAAATGGTCACTGGAAGCGGAACTGCCCCAAATACTTGGCGGATAAGAAGGATGGCAAAGTAAACAAAGGTATATTTGATATACATGTTATTGCTGTGTACCTTACTGGTGCTCATAGTAGCCCCTGCGTATTTGATATTGGTTCAGTTGCTAAGATTAGTAACTCGAAATAGGAGTTGCAGAATAAACAGAGACTAGTTAAGGGTGAGGTGACGATGTGTGTTGGAAGTGTTTCCAAGATCGATATGATCACCATCGCACACTCCCTCTACCTTAGGGATTAGTGTTGAGCCTGAATAAATGTTATTTCGTGTTTGCGTTGAACAAGATTAGATCGTGTTTATTGCAATATGATTATTCATTTAAGTCAGAGAATAATTGTTGTTCTATTTACATGAATAAAACCTTCTATGGTCATACACCCAATGTGAATGGTTTATTGAATATCCATCATAGTGATACATATATTCATAATACTGATGCCAAAAGATGCAAAGTTGATATGATAGTGCAACAAACTTGTGACACTGCCGTTGTAACGCCCCGGATTCGATGCGCCAGACGTCTTCCAGCTATTTGTCGTTGTTGCCATGTCATTTGCTTGCGTGTTGCATTTTGCCATGTCATCATCTGCATTTCATCTACATGTTTTTCAAAACTTGCATTCGTTCGGGTTCCCCTGGTTCTCTCCGTTGTCCGTTCTGAGCACAGCCACACTCGCATGCACCCGTTGCACCTCTCAGACCTCGTTTCGTGAGTGGCATAAAAATGTTCTCGGAATGGGATGAAACTTGGCGTGTAGTGTTGTTTTAGAGTAGGTAGACCGCCTGTCAAGTTTCGTTTCATTCGGAGTCCGTTTGACGCCCCAACGGTTAACTGTAGCCCAAAACCCATCTCTCTTTGTAGCCCAGCCCCTCTTCATCATAGCCCATGAGCCCATCCAAACCCCCTCCATGCTCTCGGTCGTTGGATCGTGATCGTGTGGGCGAAAACTGCACTCCATTTGGACTCCCCTAGCTCCCTCCACCTATAAAAACGCCCCTCCCCCTCCATTTTCGGGTCCAAACCCTAGCCACGCTCCCCTCGCGCCGCCGGACATGTCTGCTCCCACGCCGGACACGTCCGCCCGCCGCCTCCAACCAACCAGCATCCGCCACGTGTCCCCGCCCCCGTCTCCACCGCGCCTCCACCACACGGGCCCACCGGAGCCCATCCGCGGCCCGCCCCGGGCCAATCTGGGCCCAGGCGCCCGCAGCCGTCGCCGCCTCGTCCCGAGCGCCGCTCGCTTCGACGCCCGCCGCGCACCTCCCGCTCTGGAGCCCCGTCGACCCCGCCGCCTCGTTCCTCCACCGCCGGAGCACGTGCCCGCGCCGCCGCCGGTGACCTTGCCAGGACAGAGCCCCGTCGCGCGCCTCCTCCAACCGCGCGCCGCCACGTCGCCCTCGCCCGTGCCCCACTTCGCTGCCTCCACCGCGGGCCCGTGATGCCCGACTGCGGCCCTCCCTGCCCGCCCGCGCCCGCGCTGGGCCAGCGCCTGCCCCGCCGCCGCAGCGCTCCGCCGGCGCGCCCGTGGCTGCCGCCCCGAGCACCTCCCCGCGCCCGCCGCCGGCGAGCGTCCCCGCCGCCCGCTTCGTGCGCTGCCGCCTCGCCTCCGCGCATCGCGCCCGACCGCCCTCCGCCGCCGCCGCGCCGGATCCGACTGGATCCGGCCGGACCAGCCCGTCCCCGCCGCCTCCGGTCGGCCGTGCCTCGCGGGTCAGCCGCCGCCGCCCGGGGCTTCCTTCGCGTCCCCGCACCTCCCCGTCGTCGCGGGAGCTCGCCGGAGCCGCCCCGCCGCTCGCCGGAGTCTTCTCCTGCCAGATCCACCATAGGCTGGACCAGATCCACCGACTCACTGAACCAAACGGTGCCCCCGATCCCGGATCTCCTCGTCCCGGAACCCCTCCGTCCATTTTTCCCCGGGGTGAGATTTCTGCCAAGTTCCAGATTTTCATCATCATGTGCATATGTTTGACATGCCATAACTTCATGTGTGCTGCTCCATTTGGTGCGTGTAACATATCAAAATGTTCAACGTGAGATGCTCTTCATTTTGTTCCATGGTCCCATGCTTGTTTGAGTCCATCTTGATGCCCTAATCGTCATTGCAAGAGTGCTATATGATGTTAACTGCTGCCTGTTAACAGAACTTGGTGATTTGTCTTTTTGATTACATTTTGTGTGTGCATCCTATGAGTTTTATGTCTACATGAGTTTTGAGCTACATCATGCCATATTTACAGTGGTGCAATCCATGTATTTTTGTGAGTCTTGTAGTGAGTGCATCAATCTCGTGAATTAGGGTACTTGCTGTTACTGTTTTACTAGGCTGAAACTGTTATACCATGATGCTTTGTAAACCTGCTGCTACCAGTCATTCTATGCATAATCTGGAGATGTTCACTGAGGATGTTCTGATATACATGTCATGCTCTATCCATTCATGCCCCTGGTTGCATTTATAGCTTGATATAGATTGTCTATATCATGCTCCAAAGGTGCTAAATAATGTTGCTGTCAGCCTGTTAACATTAAGTTCAGTTTTGCCATGTGTTTTGCTAGTGATCCATGCACCCTATGAACTTTCTCTTGCCATGTTTAGCTTCATAAATATGTCATATTACTGTTGATTGACTTCAAATGCCATGAAATGCTATGTGCAGAGTGGTACAAGCTCACCAACATGCCTACTTATCGTTGTTCCTGCCAGGTCTGAATCTGTCATATCACTTGCCATGTTTGCATGGATCCAACCATCTTTTCTGTTGATCTTTGGAATTAGTTCAGTAAGGGAGTTTTGTTCTTTGTCCTTAGTGTTAGCATGCCATGCCTTTGTTTGCCATGATAAGTTCCTGTAGAATGTTGTTTGATAGCTCTAAACATTGCAACCTGATGTTATTTCTGCCATGCTCAATGAATTTCTGCTAAGTCTGTGAAACTGTTATTTGCAATCTTGCCATGTCCTTTTGAGAATATTATAGTGTTTTATGGAGATAGATCAGTGTTCATGTTTTGTTATGCTTCATATGTACATCATTCCCATGCCTTTGGTTTCCATGTTGAGGTGCCGTAGCATATTTTTTTGATGCTTGCTAGATGCCTATTTGCTGTTTTGGACAGCTTGTCCTTTAAACTTGTTTCATGTGTATGTGTTGAACTGTTGCTCCGTTTGGAGCGTGCTCTATATGAAACTTGCTTGATTTTGCATGAAGTTTCATATTATCATGTTGCATTCATGTTTTGAAAGTGTTTGCTTTATGTTTGTATGCATTTTGCATCAATGCCATGTTTAACTTGTTTTGCTCATATCTTCTAGGCCGTATCTCCGAATTAATTGAACTTTATATGTAACTTGACTAGAATTTCATGTAGATCATCTTGGTGCGTCTTAACTTGCTGTTTAACAACTTGAACATAAGGCTTATTCAGATCTGGACCAATTTTGAAACTTGCATATGAGGACCTACCCGATTTGTTATATGTTGTTTCCGGCCTCATTGAAACTTGCTTTGTTGTGTTGATCTTGTATGCATCATCTCTTGCCATGAGTAGCCTCATATAGCCTTTGTCATGCATCATGTTTGGTTGCGCATCATGCCATGTTTGTGTGTCGTGTGTTTACCTTGTTGTTTGCTTCTTTCCGGTTGTGCTCCTTCTCGTTAGTTCCTGTTTCGTTGCGATCGTGAGGATTCGTTCATCTATGCTTGGTTCGCCTTCGTGGCTTCATCTTCTTCATGGACTCGTTCTTCTTCCTTGCGTGATTTCAGGCAAGATGACCGTCACCTTGGATCTCACTACTATCATTGCTATGCTAGTTGCTTCGTTCTTTCACTGTGCTGCGCTACGTATCACTTGTTCTTCAAGCCTCCCAATTTTCCATTCTAGCCTCTAACCTTTTCACCCTTCCTAGCAAACCGTTTCTTGGCTATGTTACCGCATTTGCCCAGCCCCTCTTATAGCGTTGTTAGTTGCAGGTGAAGTTGAAGATTGCCCCATGGTGGACAGGATTATGTTGGGATATCACAATATCTCTTATTTAATTAATGCATCTATATACTTGGTAAAGGGTGGAAGGCTCGGCCTTATGCCTGGTGTTTTGTTCCACTCTTTCCGCCCTAGTTTCCGTCATACCGGTGTTATGTTCCTTGATTTTGCGTTCCTTACGCGGTTGGGTGATTTATGGGACCCCCTTGCCAGTTCGCTTTGAATAAAACTCCTCCAGCAAGGCCCAACCTTGGTTTTACCATTTGCCTCACCTAAGAATTTTTCCCTTGGGTTTCCGGAGCCCGAGGGTCATCTTTATTTACCCCCCCCGGGCCAGTGCTCGTCGTGAGTGTTGGTCCAACCTGTCAGCCGCCGGTGGCCACCAGGGGCAACTCTGGGCTGGCCTACCGGAAGTTTGGAAAATCCGGTGTGCCCTGAGAACGAGATATGTGCAGCTCCTATCAGGATTTGTTGGCACATTCGGGCGGCTTTGCTGGTCTTGTTTTACCATTGTCGAAATGTCTTGTAAACTAGGATTCCGAGACTGATCGGGGCTTCCTGGGAGAAGGAATATCCTTCGTTGATCGTGAGAGCTTGTGATGGGCTAAGTTGGGACACCCCTGCAGGGTATAAACTTTCGAGAGCCGTGCCCGCGGTTATGTGGCAGATGGGAATTTTTAATGTCCGGTTGTAGATAACTTGACACCAGATTCGAATTAAAATGCATCAACTGTGTGTGTAGCCATGATGGTCTCTTTTCGGTGGAGTCCGGGAAGTGAACACGGTTTTGGGTTATGTTTGACGTAAGTAGGAGTTCAGGATCACTTCTTGATCATTGCTAGTTTCACGACAGTTCCGTTGCTTCTCTTCTCGCTCTTATTTGCGTATGTTAGCCATCGTATCATGCTTAGTCGCTGCTGCAACCTCACCACTTTACCCCTTCCTTACCCATTAAGCTTTGCTAGTCTTGATACCCATGGTAATGGGATTGCTGAGTCCTCGCGGCTCACAGATTACTATAACAACAGTTGCAGGTGCATGTTATGCGATGATCATGACGTGAGAGCGATGTTTGCTTGTTTTGGAGTTCTTCTTCTGCTTCTTCTTCGATCAGGGGATAGGTTCCAGGTCGGCAGCCTGGGCTAGCAGGGTGGATGTCATTTGAGTTTCTGTTTGTGTTTCATCCGTAGTCGGATGTTGCTCTTATGTATTGTGATGTTGTATTCGTGTGGCATTGTATGCCTATTGGATGTATCCCCAACTGTTATGTAATGCTACAATGTAATGATATCCACCTTGCAAAAGCATCTCCAATATGCGCTTTTATCCTTAGTGGGACCTTCGAGTCACTTTAGGGTAGGGTCGCATATTGGGCGTGACAGCCGTTTAGGTCATATTGGTGTAAAGCGCATGAAGAAACCTCATGCTGATGGACTTTTGGAATCACTTGATTATGAATCATTTGGTACTTACGGACCATGCCTTAGGGGCAAGATGACTAAAACTCCATTCTCCGGACGAGCTAATGACTTATTGGAAATAATACATACCGATGTATGCGGTCCGATGAGTGTTGAGGCACGCGATGGTATTGTTATTTTATAACCTTTACAGATGATTTGAGTAGATATGGGTATATCTACTTAATGAAACACAATTCTGAAACATTTGAAAAGTTGAAAGAATTTCAGAGTGAAGTAGAGAATCATCGTAACAAGAAAATAGAGTTTCTATGATCTGATTGTGGAGGTGAATATCTGAGTTACGAGTTTGGCCTTCATTTGAAATAATGTGGAATTCTTTCACAACTCACGCCACCTGGAACACCATAGCGTAATGGTGTGTCCAAATGTCGTAATCATACTTTATTAGATATATGGTGCATTCTACGATGTCTCTTACCGATTTGCCTTTATCATTTTGGGGTTATGCATTAGAGATAGCTGCATTCACATTAAATAGGGCACCATCTAAATCCGTTGAGACGACACTGTATGAACTATGTTTTGGAAGAAACATGAGCTGTCATTTCTTAAAGTTTGGGGATGGGACGTTTATATCAAAAGGCTTTAGCCTGATAAGCTTGAAACCAAACCGGAGATGTGCATCTTCATAAGATACCGTAAAGAAACTATTGGGTACACCTTCTACCACAGATCCGAAGGCAAGATCTTTCTTACCAAGAATGTGTCCTTTCTAGAGAAGGAGTTTCTCTTGAAAGAGGTGAGTGGGAGGAAAGTAGAACTTGATGAGTTAGTTGTACTTTATCTCGAATTGTAAGGTAGCTCACCAGGGAAACATGTTTCCGGGATGTGTACACCAACTAGAGAGGAAGCTAATGATGATGATCATGAAACTTCAGATCGAGTGACTACTGAACTTCGTAGGTCAACCAGAACATGTTCTGCACCAGAGTGGTAATCCTATCCTAGAAGTCATGTTGTTAGACAAAAGTGAACCTACGAACTATGAAGAAGCTATGATGAGCCCAGATTCCGACAAATGGCTTGACACCATGAAATCTGAGATAGGATCCATGTATGAGAACAAAGTGTGGACTTTGCTGGACTTGCTCGATGATCAGCAGGTCATTGAAAACAAATGGCTCTTCAAGAGGAAGACGAACGCTGATGGTAATATCACTATTTACAAAGGTCGACTTGTCGTGAAAGGTTTTCGACAAGTTCAAGGGGTTGACTATGATGAGACTTTCTCACCCGTAGCAATGCTTAAGTCTGTCCGAATTTTGTTAGCAATTGCCGCATTTTATGATTATGAAATCTGGCAAATGGATGTCAAAACTGCATTCTTTAACGAGTTTCTTAAAGAAGAGTTGTATATGATACAACCAGAAGTTTTTTTCGATCCTAAAGGTGCTAACAAAGTGTGCAAGCTCCAGTGATCCATCTATGGACTAGTGCAAGCATCTCGGAGTTGGAATATATGCTTTGATGAGGTGATCAAAGCATATGGTTTTATACAGACTTACGGTGAAGCCTGTATTTACAAGAAAGTGAGTAGGAGCTATGTAGCATTTCTGATATTGCATGTGAATGACATATTGTTGATTGGAAAGGATGTAGAATTTCTAGATAGTATAAAAGGATACTTGAATAAGAATTTTTTCAATGAAAAACCTCGGTGAAGCTACATACATATTGGGCATCAAGATCTATAGGGATAGATCGATACGCTTAATAGGAGTTTCACAAAGCACATACCTTGGCACAAGTTTTGAATATGTTCAAAGTGGATCAGTTAAAGAAAGGGTTCTTGCATGTGTTGCAAGGTGTGAAGTTGAGTAAGACTCAAAGCCCGACCATGACAGAAGATAGAGAGAGAATGAAAGTCATTCCCTATGCCTGAACCATAGGTTCTATAAAGTATGCCATGCTATGTACTAGACCAGTTGTCTGCTTTGCCATGTGTTTGGCAACAGAGTATGATAGTGATCCAAGAGTGGATCACTGGACATCGGTCAAAATTATCCTTAGTTACCTAAGAGGACTAAGGAAATGTTTCTCAGTTATGGAGGTGATAAAGACTTCATCGTAAAGGGTTATGTCGACGCAAGCTTTAACACTGATCCAGATGACTCTAAATCTCAATCTGGATAGATATTGAATGTGGGAACAGTTAGCTAGAGTATCTCTATGCAGAGCATTGTAGACATAGACATTTGCAAAGTACACACGGATCTGAATGTTGCAGACCCGTTGACTAAAACCTCTCTCACATGCAAAACATGATCACACTCTAGTAAAATCTTTGGTTGTTAATCACATGGCGATGTGAACTAGATTATTGACTCTAGTAAACTCTTTAGGTGTTAGTCACATGGCGATGTGAACTTTGGGTGTTAATCACATGACAATGTGAACTAGATTATTAACTCTAGTGCAAGTGGGAGACTGATGGAAATATGGCCTACAGGCAATAATAAAATGGTTATTATTATATTTCCTTAATTATGATAAAGATTTATTATTCATGCTAGAATGTTATCGACCGGAAACTTAAATACATGTGTGGATACATAAACAAATACCGTGTCCCTAGTGAGCCTCGACTAGACTAGCTCGTTGATCAATGATGCTTAAGGTTTCCTAGCCATAGACAAGAGTTGTCATTTGATAACGAGATCACATGATTAGGAGAATCATGTGATTGACAAGACCCATCCGTTAGCTTAGCATATGATCGTTCAATTTATTGCTACTGCTTTCTTAATGTCAAATACATGTTCCTTCGACTGTGAGATCACGCAACTCCCGGATACCGGAGGAATACCTTATGTGCTATGAAACATCACACCATAACTGGGTGATCACAAAGATGCTCTACAGGTATCTCCGAAGGTGTCTACTGAGTTGGCGTGAATCAAGATTGGGATTTGTCACTCCCTGTATCGGAGAGGTATCTCTGCGCCCTCTCAGTAATACACATCACAAGAAGCTTGCAAGCAAAGTGATTAATGAGTTAGTTGCAAGATGATGTATTACGTAATGAGTAAAGAGACTTAATGGTAATGAGAATCAATATGGTCATCCAGGTCCCGCTATTAGTTATTGGCCAGAGAGTTGTCTCGATCATGACTACATAATTCCCGAACCCGCAGGGTCGCACGCTTAACGTTCCTTGACGCTAGTGTAGTATTGGGTTATTTGATGAGTGGTAAACAAATGTTGTTAGAAGTTCTGGATGAGATCTGAATGTCACGGGGAGTCTCGGAACGGTCGACAGGTAAATATTTATATATGGGAAGTCATATTTTGGGTTTCGGAAAAAGGTTCCGTTTTTTCGGTATTGTACCGGGAAGCCTCCAGAAGGTTCCGGAGGATTCTAGAGGAGTTTGGAAGTCCAAAATTGGGTCCACCATGACCCAACGGCTAGCATGGGATGCGGGGAGGCACCCTGGTATTATTAGGCTAGGCGCACCAAGTCCTAAAAAGCCCATGTGGCTTGGGAAGGCAAAAAAGGAAGGAGTCCTAGTAGGAATAGGATTGGACTTGGAGTCCAAGTCCTCTATCACTTACCTATGCCCTAGGGCTTGGAGGGGCTGTTACCCACACCCATACACCTATATATAGAGGGGAGGGGGCACCCCAGGAGGACACACCAAGCCCTTGGCGCCCCTCTCTCTCCCGTTACTCCATAATTCCACCGCCTCGTCCCGGCGATGCTTAGCGAAGCGCTATCGGTGCTCCACCACCACCATCACCACCACGTCGTCGTGTTGGTTGTGATCCCATCTACTTATCCTCTCATTCTTGCTGGATCAAGAAGGAGGAGATGCCATTGATCCGCATGTTTGCTAAACTCGAAGGTGCCGTCTGTTCGGCACTAGATCGGTTGGATCGTGATCGGATCGCGAAGAGTATGACTGCATCAACCACGTGATAAACGCTTCTGCTTAGCGATCTACAAGGGTATGTAGATGCTGTCCCCCTCTCATAGCTATGCATCTCCATGGATAGATATTGCGTGTGCGTAGATGTTTTCTTGTTTTCCATGCAATGTTCCCCAACACAACCTTCCATTGATTAATGGGCGGCGTAGTGAAGGCACCATCGCCGCGCGCCCCACCCCCTCCCGCCACACGTCCACACTGCTGCCGCCTGCTCACCTCCCACTCACCGATATAAAAGCCGCCCTCCCTCGCCATTGGCCGTACACTTGCTCGCCACAACCTCTCTCTCTCTCTCTCTCTCTCACCGCCGACGCCCCTCTCTTCTTCGCCATCGACGCCCTCTCTCTCCGCGTCTATAGCCGCGAGCATGGCCGAGCGCTTCCCCAGGAACGGAGTGGCTGCCAACGGCTTCGGCCACTGCCACCTGCACGAGGCGGAGGCTTGCCTGCTTTGCAAGGCGGACTACCCAGTGCTACCCGACATGCGGGTGCCGGGGTCGTGGAGCCTCAGCGCCAGCGGAGTCCCGGTGCCACCGCTGCCGACTGGTGCTGAACGACGCACCGAGATCGCACGGATCCGGTCATCAGAGGAGGCATGACAGCAGCCGAGGTACGCCCCCGACAGCCGCAATCTGTGGACGGCGTACTTCGAGTGCCACCACGAAGACCAACTCAGGTCCATGAATGGCGCCCCGGCATCCCGCAGACGCCACAACTCTGAGGGTCGGCAGCAATGGTGGGGCATCCGCGAGCGCACTCTCGAGGCCGTCCTCATGCACATTGAGTGCGGCAACTTGTCGCGGATGGAGTATCCGATGCTGTCCTTCTAGTGCCGGAGCGGCGCCTCGTGGCAGCCGAGGCGCATGGCCAGCATGTCTTCTTCGTCCTACGGCTCCCACTCCTCTGGCGCAAGGATGCCACTCGGCGCCTTGAAGGCCAAGACCCAAGATACATGGGAGCGCTGTCGTAGCGGCACCGTCGTCATAAACAAGGGCCACAACCACCAACCTCCCCCTCCCGCGACCATCTTCGCCTCGTGTAACGCCTCGAATCCGATACGTCAGGTGTCTTCCAGTCATTCGTTGTTGTTGCCATGTCATTCGCTTGCATGTTGCACTTTGCCATGTCATCATGTGCATTTCATCTACATGTTTTTCAAAACTTGCATCCGTTTGGGTTCCCCTGGTTCTCTCCGTTGTCCGTTCAAAGCACAGACACACTCGCACGCGCCCGCGGCACCTCCGCAATATTATTTTATAAGTGGCATAAAAATGTTCTCGGAATGGGGTGAAAGTTGGCGTGTGGTCTTATTATAGTGTAGGTAGACTGCTTGTCAAATATCGTCGCGTTCAGAGTCAGTTTGATAGCGCAACCATCATCCGTAGTGGCGCCGTCGCCGGTTTATTCGTCGGATATTTTTGGTCTCCGAAAACCCTTCCCGGGCTGCACTTCTCTTCTCTCCCCTCAGCCCAAGCCCTCTCTTCACAGCCCACCTAGGCCTGCCTACCCCCTCTCGATCGGGTCCGTCAGATCGCGATCAGAGGCTCCGAAACGCTCCAAACCCCCCTCAAACCCTAGCCCCCTCCTATATATGGACACTCCTAGTCCATTTTTGGGCATCCCCTAGCCTCCACCTACCTCTAGCCTCCCCTCCTCACATTCCGTGCGCAGCCACCTCGCCACCGCCACTTGGCGCTGCCCTAGTCGCTAGCGCCGCCACCCGCTGCCGCCTGCAGCCAATCGGGGGACGCCACGCGTCCTCCCCGCGCCCCCGACGGCCGCCAGCCCGCCAGGCCTGCGGGAGGCTGATAGGTCTCCAACGTATCTATAATTTTTGATTGTTCCATGCTATTATATTACCCCTTTTGGATGTTTATGGGCTTTATATACACATTTATATCATTTTCGGGACTAACCTACTAACCGGAGGCCCAGCCCGTATTGCTGTTTTTTGGCCTATTTCAGTATTTCGAAGAAAAGGAATATCAAACGGAGTCCAAATGGAATGAAACCTTCGGGGGCGTGATTTTTGGAACAAACGTGATCCAGAGGACATGGAGTGCAAGTCAAGAAGCAATCGAGGCGGCTAGGAGATAGGAGGGCGCGCCCACCCCTCCTAGGCGTGCCCCTGTCTCCTGGGCCCCTCGAGCGGCCACCGACGTACTTCTTCCTCCTATATATACCTACCTACCCCGAAAACATCCAGGGAGCCAACAAAAAACAATTTCCACCGCCGTAACCTTCTATATCCGCGAGATCCCATCTTGGAGCCTTCGCCGGTGCTCCACCGGAGGGGGAATCGACCACGGAGGGCTTCTACATCAACACGATAGCCCCTCCGATGAGTTGTGAGTAGTTTACCACAGACCTTCGGGTCCATAGTTATTAGCTAGATGGCTTCTTCTCTCTTTTTGGATCTCAATACAATGTTCTCCCCCTCTCTTGTGGAGATCTATTCGATGTAACTCTTTTTGCGGTGTGTTTATCGAGATCCGATGAATGTGGGTTTATGATCAAGTTTATCTATGATAAATATTTGAATCTCCTCTGAATTCTTTTATGTATGATTGAGTTATCTTTGCAAGTCTCTTCGAATTATCAGTTTGGTTTGGCCTACTAGATTGATCTTTCTTGCCATGGGAGAAGTGCTTAGCTTTGGGTTCAATCTTGCGGTGTCCTTACCCAGTGACAGAAAGGGTTGCAAGGCACGTATTGTATTGTTGCCATCGAGGATAAAAAGATGGGGTTTATATCATATTGCATGAATTTATCCCTCTACATCATGTCATCTTTCTTAATGTGTTACTCTGTTCTTATGAACTTAATACTCTAGATGCATGCTGGATAACGGTCGATGTGTGGAGTAATAGTAGTAGATGCAGGCAAGAGTCGGTCTACTTGTCACGGACGTGATGCCTATATACATGATCATGCCTAGATAATCTCATCATTATTCGCTTTTCTATCAATTGCTCGATAGTAGTTTGTTCACCCACCGTAATACTTATGCTATCTTGAGAGAAGCCTCTAGTGAAACCTATGGCCCCCGGGTCTATCTTTTATCATATTTGCTTCCAATCTACTTTTATTTGCATCTTTACTTTTTGCATCTATATTATAAAATACCAAAAATATATTTATCTTATCATACTATCTCTATTAGATCTCACTTTCACAAGTGGCCGTGAAGGGATTGACAACCCCTTTATTGCGTTGGTTGCGAGTTCTTTGTTTGTTTGTGTAGGTGCGTGGGACTTTTGAGGAGCCTCCTACTGGATTGATACCTTGGTTCTCCAAAACTGAGGGAAATACTTATGTTACTATTGCTGCATCACGCTTTCCTCTTTAAGGAAAACCAACGCAAGCTCAAGACATAGCAAGAAGGATTTCTGGCGCCGTTGCCGGGGAGGTCTTCGCTCAAGTCAAGACATACCAAGTACCCCTCACAAACTCATCTCCCTCGCATTTACATTATTTGCCATTTGCCTCTCGTTTTCCTCTCCCCCACTTCACCCTTGCCGTTTTATTTGCCCTCTCTTTCCCAATCTCCTCCTCTCTTTTCGGTTGCCCCTTTTTCTATTTGCTTGTGTGTTAGATCGTTTGCCTTGTCGTTATGGCTAGTCCACCTATCCTTTTTATCACTCCCGAACAAGAAATTCTTAATTTTAAGCAAAGGGAGGGAGAAAATTTAAAAGATGCTTGGCATAGAATTTGCAATGCTCAAAATAGATCTACTAGGAAGCTTTCTAATTCCGTTCTTCTTCGCAATTTTTATGTAGGCATTACTCCTTGGAATAGATGCGTTCTTGATACCGTTACCGGAGGTGATTTCTTGAGTAGCCATACGTTTGATGCTTATAATGCTATGTTAGATTTGTTTGGCCCGCCACCTCTTTTGCTTAATGGAACTGTCTTAACTTTGGAACTTGTTATGCAACGGCTTGAAATTATTGAAAATAAAGTTGCTAATGTTGAGTTGATTGGAAATTTGGATAAAAAGATTCATAATCACATTACCCAATATGGATCTAGTGTTGGAGTTACTTCGAAAAATCTTACAGAGAAAGAACCTATAGTTAATGAAAAAATAGATCTAGATTCTGCAAGAATAGGTAAACTTCAGGATATCATTGCCAACTTAGGTTCCGCGTTTTCTTCCATGAAAAACACTGCAAAACCCCCTACCAAAACTGCCAAGTTTATTTATGTTCCTAAAAATAAGGGTGAATCTTCTAGTAAGGGAGACGCGGATCTCAAATCCATAAGTGTTCATCCCAATTGTCTCTCTATCGTTAAGGAACCTTTTGCTAGAAATGTATTTCTTGAACTTTTGCCTAAAGGTTTAATCATTGCTAAAAAGGGAGAAACCCCTAAAGATCGTAAGTGCTCTATTGAGGAATTGAGTGCTAAAGATGGCACCACTTAGATCTATCTTCGCTTTTATGCCTAGCTAGGGGCATTAAACGATAGCGCTAGTTGGGAGGCAACCCAATTTTATTTGTGTTTTTTTGTTTTTGTTTCTATTTATTAATAAATTTTGCATATACCTTCTGTTTAGATGTGTTTTTATGTTTTAATTAGTGTTTTTGCCAAGTAGAACCTATAGGATAACCTATGGTGATAGTTGATTTGATTCTGCTGAAAAACAGAAACTTTGCGCGCACGAAATTCGTTTTGTTAAATCACATAATCGTGCTTTTGCATTGATTCTTTTTGATGATGATCAATATACAAATTTTCCAGGACTTCCTATTTTGGTAGGAGTTTTAAAGTTCCAGAAGTTTGCGTTAGTTACAGTTTGATACAGACTGTTCTGTTTTTGACAGATTCTGTTTTCCATGTGTTGTTTGCTTATTTTGATGCATCTATGGCTAGTATTAAGTGGTATGAACCATAGAGAACTTGGAATACAGTAGGTTTGACACCAAAATAAATAAAGAATGAGTTCATTACAGTACATTATGTGGTGGTTTTGTTTTCTTTCACTAACGGAGCTTATGAGATTTCCTGTTGAGTTTTGTGTTGTGAAGTTTTCAAGTTTTGGGTAAAGATTTGATGGACTATGGAATAAGGAGTGGCAAAAGCCTAAGCTTGGGGATGACCATGACACCCCAAGATATTCAAGAATAGCCAAAAGCCTAAGCTTGGGGATGCCCCGGGAAGGCATCCCCTCTTTCGTCTTTGTTCATTGGTAACTTTACTTGGAGCTATATTTTTATTCGCCACATGATATGTGTTTTGCTTGGAGCATCGTGTGTTATATTAGTATTTGCTTTTTAGTTTTCCACAATAATCCTAGCTGTACACACCTTTTGGGAGAATCCCACTTGATTGAATTTGCTAGAATACTCTATGTGCTTCACTTATATCTTTTGAGCTTGATAGTTTTTGCTCTAGTGCTTCACTTATATCTTTTAGAGCGTGGCGGTGGCTTATTTTTGTAGAAATTGCTAGTCTCTCATGCTTCACTTATATTATTTTGAGAGTCTTTTAGAACAGCATGATATTTGCTATGGTTATAAAATTGGTCCTAGAATGGTAGGCATCCAAGTTGGGTATAATAAAAACTATCATAGAAAGTGAATTGGATGCTATGATCAATTTGATACTTGATAATTGTTTTGAGATATGGAGGTAGTGATATTAAAGTCATGCTAGTTGGGTGATTATGAATTTAAAGAATGCTTGTGTTGAAGTTAGCAAGTCCTGTAGCATGCACATATGGTTAAAGTTGTGTAACAAATTTGAAACATGAAGTGTACCTCGCTTGTGCATCCTTATGAGTGGCGGTCGGGGATGAGCGATAGTCTTTTCCTACCAATCTATCCCTCTAGGAGCATGCACGTAGTGCTTGATTTTTGATGACTTCTAAATTTTTGCAATAAGTATATGAGTTCTTTTGACTAATGTTGAGTCCATGGATTATACACACTTTTACCTTTCCACCATTGCTAGCCTCTTCGGTACCGTGCATTGCCCTTTCTCACCTTGAGAGTTGGTGCAAACTTCGCCGCTGCATCCAACCCCCGTGATACGATATGCTCTATCACACATAAACCTCCTTATATCTTCCTCAAAACAGCCACCATACCTACCAATTATGGCATTTCCATAGCCATTTCGAGATATATTGCCATGCAACTTTCCACCGTTCTGTTCATCATCATGACATACTTTACTTTTGTCATATTGCCATTGCATGATCATGTAGTTGACATCGTATTTGTGGCAACGCCACCATGCATTATTTTTCATACATGTCACTCTTGAATCATTGCACCATCCCGGTACACCGTCGGAGGCATTCGTATAGAGTCATATCTTGTTCTAGTTTCGAGTTGTAATTCTTGTGTTGTAATCAATAAAGTGTGATGATGATCATTAATAGAGCATTGTCCCAAAAAAAGAAAGACAAAATAAAAAAAGAAAGGCCCAAAAAAAAGAAAAAAAGAAAAAAATAAAAAAATAAATAAAAAGGGGCAATGTTACTATCTCTTTTTCCACACTTGTGCTTCAAAGTAGCACCATGTTTTTCATATAGCGAGTCTCTTATATTGTGCTACAAAGTAGCACCATGTTTTTCATATAGTGAGTCTCATATGTTGTCACTTTCATATACTAGTGGGAATTTTTCATTATAGAACTTGGCTTGTATATTCCTACGATGGGCTTCCTCAAATGCCCTAGGTCTTCGTGAGCAAGCAAGTTGGATGCACACCCACTAGTTTTCTTTTGTTGAGCTTTCATTCATTTATAGCTCTAGTGCATCCGTTGCATGGCAATCCCTACTCCTCATGTTGACATCAATTGATGGGCATCTTCATAGCCCGTTGATTATCCTCGTCAATGTGAGACTTTCTTCTTTTTTGTCTTCTCCATACAATCCCCATCATCATATTCTATTCCACCCATAGTGCTATATCCATGGCTCAAGCTCATGTATTGCATGAAGGTTGAAAAAGTTTGAGATTATTTAAGTATGAAACAATTGCTTGGCTTGTCATCGGGGGTGTAGAATTTGGGAACATATTTATGTGACAAAAATGAAGCATAGCCTAACCATATGATTTTGTAGGGATGAATTTTCTTTGGCCATGTTATTTTGAGAAACCATGATTGCTTTGATTAGTATGCTTGAAGCGTTACTATTTCTGTTGTCAATGTGAACTTTTATTTTGAATCATTTGGATCTGAACATTCATGCCACAATAAAGAAAATTACATTGAGAATTATGCTAGGTAGCATTCCACATCAAAAATTCTGTTTTTATCATTTACCTACTTGAGGATGAGTAGGAATTAAGCTTGGGGATGCTTGATACGTCTCCAACGTATCTATAATTTTTGATTGTTCCATGATATTATATTACCCCTTTTGGATGTTTATGGGCTTTATTTTACACATTTATATCATTTTTGGGACTAACGTACTAACCGGAGGCCCAACCCGTATTGCTGTTTTTTTGCCTATTTCAGTATTTCGAAGAAAAGGAATATCAAACGGAGTCCAAATGGAATGAAACCTTCGGGAGGGTGATTTTTGAAACGATTGTGATCCAGAGGACTTGGAGTGCAAGTCAAGAAGCAATCGATGTGGCCAGGAGATAGGAGGACATGCCCACCCCTCCTGGGCGCGCCCCTGTCTCCTGGGCCCCTCAAGCGACCACCGACGTACTTCTTCCTCCTATATATACCTACGTACCTTAAAATCATCCAGCGAGCCAACGAAGAACAATTTCAACCACCGTAACCTTCTGTATCCGCGAGATCCCATCTTGGAGCCTTCGCCGGCGCTCCATCAGAGGGGGAATCGACCACGGAGGGCTTCTACATCAACACCATAGCCCCTCCGATGAGTTGTGAGTAGTTTACCACAGACCTTCGGGTCCATAGTTATTAGCTAGATGACTTCTTCTCTCTTTTTGGATCTCAATACAATGTTCTCCCCTCTCTTGTGGAGATCTATTCGATGTAACTCTTTTTGCGGTGTGTTTGTCGAGATCCGATGAATTATGGGTTTATGATCAAGTTTATCTATGAGAAATATTTGAATCTCCTCTGGATTCTTTTATGTATGATTGAGTTATCTTTGCAAGTCTCTTCGAATTATTAGTTTGGTTTGGCCTACTAGATTGATCTTTCTTGCCATGGGAGAAGTGCTTAGCTTTGGGTTCAATCTTGCGGTGTCCTTACCCAGTGATAGAAAGGGTTGCCATGCACGTATTGTATTGTTGCCATCGAGGATAAAAAGATGGGGTTTATATCATATTGCATGAATTTATCCCTCTACATCATGTCATCTTTCTTAATGTGTTACTCTGTTCTTATGAACTTAATACTCTAGATGCATGTTGGATAGTGGTCGATGTGTGGAGTAATAGTAGTAGATGCAGGCAGGAGTCGGTCTACTTGTCACGGACGTGATGCCTATATACATGATCATGCCTAGATAATCTCATCATTATTCACTTTTCTATCAATTGCTCGACAGTAGTTTGTTCACCCACCGTAATACTTATGCTATCTTGAGAGAAGCCTCTAGTGAAACCTATGGCCCCCGGGTCTATCTTTTATCATATTTGCTTCCAATCTACTTTTATTTGCATCTTTACTTTTTGCATCTATATTATAAAATACCAAAAATATATTTATCTTATCATACTATCTCTATCAGATCTCACTTTCGCAAGTGGCCGTGAAGGGATTGACAACCCCTTTATTGCGTTGGTTGCGAGTTCTTTGCTTGTTTGTGTAGGTGCGTGGGACTTTTGAGGAGCCTCCTACTGGATTGATACCTTGGTTCTCAAAAACTGAGGGAAATACTTACGCTTCTTTGCTGCATCACCCTTTCCTCTTCAAGGAGAACCAACGCAAGCTCAAGACGTAGCAGAGGCCTGCCCCGGGCCGGATCTGGGCCCGAGGCACCCGTACCGCACCATGCCCGTCCCTCGCGCTCGCCCCGCCTTGCGCCTCGCCGGAGTTCACAGACCCGCCGGGGTGCGCCGCCACCGAAGCCTGCCGGAGCCCGGCTCCACCCGCCGCGTCGACCCCGCAGGCCGTCCCAGCTCGCCGCCCCACACCAGCACCCCGCCGCACCTACCGCGCCCGAGCCCTCGTGCCTCACGCCGCCGTTCGCCGGAGAGCACCCGCGCCGCGCCGCCCTCACCTCGTTGCCGGAGCGTGCCACCCGTCGCCGGATCTGGGGTCCCCACGCCTGGATCCATCCATCCCTGGTGAGTTCCGCCTCCCTCCACCGTTGGAGCTCCGCCGAAGCCGCGCCAAATTCGCCGCCGGTGTCCTGCTTCACGAGGAGGAGACGAGCTCCTCGCTCGACCCGGTCGTCCACGTTGACCGCGCCTCCCAGGTCCAGCCTAGCACCGTTGGCCATGTGGGCCTCCCGTGGCCCAGATCCCTCCGGTCCACCGGCCCGCTTCCTCTCCTGGGCCGAGGCCCCTCTGGTGAGATGCCCGCCTTAAGCCTCGCCCGGTGCGACTTTTGCTATCCAGCGCCCGCTCGTTTTCTCTTTTCAAAACTGCCAAGTCCCTAGATCTGCTTCAGCATGTGTGCATGTTTGCCATGTGATAACTTTGTGCATGATGGTCCGTTTGGAGTGCATGATATGTCAAAATGTTCATATCTTGATGCTCTCATTCTAGTTTAGTTTGCATTCATTTTGCTGTTCATATTAATGCCTTAATCTTCGTTGCAAAACTGCTAAATGATATAAACTGCTGAAATCTGATGTTTGTTAACATTATGTATGCATCTTGTGAGTGCCACAACTTTGTCTCTGTTGACCCTATGATGATGACATTGCTATGAACACGTTCTTCTCTCATGCTATATGTGTTGGTGTGCTTTGCATTCATTTTAGGGTGCATCTTGATATCTTAATCGCTGTTGCAAAAGTGCCTTTTGCTGTTAACTACTAAAAACTGCTGTAACTTGCTGATTTGTCATTTTTGTTGCATTTTATGTGTGCATCCTATGAGCATGATGTCTACATGTTTTAGGAGCATAATCATGCATTATTTATATGGGTGCAATCCATGTATTTTTATATGCCCTGTAGTGAGTGTATTAAGCTTGTGAAGTGGGACACTCGCTATTAATGTTCTGTCAATGCTGAAACTGCTATATCATGATGCCATGTTTTCTTGATGCTACCAATTATTCCGTGCATAATCTGGAGATGCTTAGTTGACATTTTTTGTATATGTCATGATCTATCATGACATGCCTTTTGATGCCCTATATATGTCATGTAGCTTATGCTTTCATTACCATGAACACGACTATATGCTGTTCCAGTTTTCTGTTAACATCGTGATGCCTTGTTGTGAGCTTGGTATTGATTGAGCTATGCCTATACTGGAGATGCTCGAATTACATGTTTTGAAGGATGCTATGAGTAATATTTCCACATGTCATGGTTGTTAATTTGGATGTCATATGCCTTCGTTCCATGCTTGCAAACATGCTATCATAATGTTGCTGTTTTACACTTGCTGAAACTGTTTCAACATTCAATCTTGTCTTGTTGGTTCCCACTAATACATGAGTCATATGCATATGATAACATTATGGTATTTGTTCTTTGTTATGTGTACTTTGATACGATGCCCTTGGTTGCCATGTATAGTTGCTGTAGAATCTTCGTTTCATGCCTCCAACATGCCATCATATTAACTCTGCTCATGCATATGCTCCTGTGTTATAAAGTTGCTTTTTGCATTGATCATATTGGTTTAATATAGATGCCTACGAACCTGAACCTTAATGATACTTGAAGTATGTTATCTGTACAAGAAGTGCATGTCAAGTTTATGCTCATATGATTCCTGTAGCATGTTGTTTAGATGACTGCAAAGTGCCTACTTGCTGTTTTGGGCAGATTGTTGTTATATCTTGTTTGGAGTGTACGTGTTGCACCGTTGCTCCGTTTTGAGCATGCTCTATATGGAACTTGCTTGATTTTTCATGTAGTTTCATCTTATTATGTCACATCCATGTTTTGAGAGAGTTTGCTTGATGTTTAAATGCATTTTGCATCAATGCCATGTTTAACTTGTTTTGCTCATATCTTCTAGGCCGTAGCTCCGAACTAAATGAACTTTATATGTAACTTGACTAGAATTTTGTGTATATCATCTTGGTGCATCTTAACTTGATGTTTAACAACTTGAACATAAGGTTTATTCAGATCTGGACCAATTTCCAAATTTGCATATGAGGACTTATCTGATTTGTTATATGTTGTTCCCGGCCTCATTTAAACTTGATTTGGTGTGTTGTTCTTGTATGCATCATCTCTTGCCGTGAGTAGCATCATATAGCCTTGTCATGCATCATACTTGGTTGAGCATCATGTCATGTTTATGTTTTGTGTGTTTACCATGTTGTTTGCTTCTTTCTGGTTGTGCTTCTTCTCGATAGTTCCTGTTTTGTTGCGATCTTGAGGATTCCTTCGACTACGCTTGGTTCGTCTTCGACCGCTCGTCTTTTTTCTTGACTCATTCTTCTTCCTTGCAGGATTTCAGGCAAGATGATCGTTACCCTGGATCTCACTACTATCATTGCTATGCTAGTTGCTTCGTTCTATCACTATGCTGCGCTACCTATCACTTGCTAAGCCTCCCTAATTGCCATGTCAGCCTCTAACCTTTTCACCCTTCCTAGCAAACCGTTGTTTGGCTATGTTACTGCTTTTCCTCAGCCCCTCTTATAACGTTGTTAGTTGCAGGTGAAGTTGAAGATTGCTCCATGTTGGAACAGGATTATGTTGGGATATCATAATATCTCTTATTTTAATTAATGCATCAATATACTTGGTAAAGGGTGGAAGGCTCGGCCTTATGCCTGGTGTTTTGTTCCACTCTTGCCACCCTAGTTTCCGTCATACCAGTCTTATGTTCCTTGATTTTGCGTCCCTAACACGGTGTGGGTTTATAGGCCCCTCTTGACAGTTCGCTTTGAATAAAACTCTTCCAGCAAGGCCCAACATTGGTTTTAACATTTGCCATAATACTACTTGAATCTAATAATTAATTGGCATAGGGCATCGCGAACCCAAGGATTTTTCTACACGCAGGGCGGGGCCAGCGCTGATGGTGTTGGTCCCAAACGGGTAGACTGTGGGGCCACCACGGGGCAACCCGAGGATCTGGTTTTATTCGTAGGCTTTCCTATCCGGACGTGTCCTGAGTCTAGGTACGCGCAGCTACTATCAGGGTGTCGACACGCCGGGAGGCTTTGCTAGATTAGTTTTACCATTGTCGAAATGTCTTGTGCACCGGGATCCCAAGTCTGATCGGATGTCCCGCGATGGAGGATTGTCTTCGCGGATCGTGAGCTTATAATGGGCTAAGTTGGACGCCCCTATAGGGTTTAAACTTTTGAAAGCTGTGCCCGCGGTGATGTGGCAGATGGGAATTTGTTAATACCCAGTTGTAGAAAACTTGACACCAGATTCGAATTAAAATACACCTACCGTGTGCGTAACCGTGACGGTCTCTTTTTGAGTGGGTCGAGAAGAGAACACGGTGGGGTTATGTTTTAACGTAAGTAGTTCATGATCACTTCTTGATCATTACTAGTTTGCGACCGTTTGCGTAGCTTCTCATCTTATTCTTGAACTCGTAAGTTAGCCACCATACATTGCCTAGTCGCTTGCTGCAACCTCATCACTTATCCATTCCATACCCATTAAGGTTTGCTAGTCTTGAAACCCATGGTAATGGGATTGCTGAGTCCTCGTGGCTCACAGATTACTACAACACCAGGTGCAGGTACATGTAATGCGATGATATGACGTGAGAGTGATGTATGCTTGTCTTGGAGCTCTTCTTCTACTTCTTCTTCGTTCATGGGATAGGTTCCAGGTCGGCAGCCTAGGCTAGCAGGGTGGATTTTGTTTGAGTTTCTGTTTGTGTTTCATCCGTAGTCGGATGTTGCTCTTATGTATGATGTTGTTATATTCATGTGGCATTGTATGCCTCTTGTATGTATCCCCAACTATTATGTAATGGTACGATGTAATGATATCCTCCTTGCAAAAGCGCCTCCAATATGCGCTTCTATCCTTGGTGGAACCTTCAAGTTCCTTTAGAATAGGGTCGCATATTGGGCGTGATAAGTTGGTATCAGAGCCTCCACCGACCATAGGAGGCCCCTTGATTGTTCGTAGTTTGGCCATTGCCGAGTCTTGAAGAAAACTATTTCGGAGTCTAGTTATATCGGAGAGTAGGTATTATTTTTACTCCTCAACCCCTTCGTCGCTCTGGTGAGGAATCATGACATAGGTGTTTTTAATTACTCCTCTTCCCCTTCAAACTTTCTTTATGATCATGCGGTTAGTTTTTTTGTTCGTTGCTTCTCAGCTCTTTTCATCCGGTGCATTTGTCATCAAGACGATTCGACCCTCTTTGTTTTCGCAAGATAAATCCTCAGTTCTTTCGGAGCGACGAGGTTCTCCCTGTCCTCAGTTGTTTTCTTTTTCCCACCCGCCCACCCCTTTTCTTCTTGGATCCGGAGTCCCTAATCGAGTATCCATCCTACTCGTGCGAAGTCTATGCCGGAGTGATGCCAGAATTCTTATGTTCTTATTCCTTTCCTATTTTATGCTAACCGGAGTGGCTTCGGAGTCTATCTTGCTTCTTGAGCTTTTCATTCTCGTCATATTCGCCGTTCCTCTTGTCGACCCGAGTGCTCTTGACTTTGTTCATCTTCTCTTTTGTGTTCTTACTTCACCTCGTCCTCTTTCTCTTCCGTCTCGTTCTTAAGATCTCGGGACAAGATCTCTTGTTAGTGGAGGAGAGTTGTAACGCCCCGAATCCGATGCGTCAGGTGTCTTCCAGTCATTCGTCATTGTTGCCATGTCATTTGCTTGCGTGTTGCACTTTTCCATGTCACCATGTGCATTTTATCTACATGTTTTTCAAAACTTAGATCCGTTTGGGTTCCCCCGCTTCTCTCCGTTATCCGTTCTGAGCACAGACACACTCGCACGCGCCCGCGGCACCTCCGAAATATTATTTTATAAGTGGCATAAAATGTTCTCGGAATGGGGTGGAAGTTGGCATGCGGTCCTATTATAGTGTAGGTAGACCGCCTGTCAAATTTCGTCGCGTTCGGAGTCTGTTTGATAGCCCAACCATCATCTGTAGCGGCGCCGTCGCCGGTTTATTCGTCGGATATTTTCGGTCTCCAAAAACCCTTCCCAGGCTGCACTTCTCTTCTCTCCCCACAGCCCAAGCCCTCTCTTCACAGCCCACCTAGGCCTGCCTAAACCCTCTCGATCGGGTCCGTCGGATCGCGATCGGAGGCTCAGAAACGCTCCAAAACCCCCTCAAACTCTAGCCCCCCGCTATATATGGACACTCCTAGTCCATTTTTGGGCATCCCCTAGCCTCCACCTACCTCTAGCCTCCCCCTCCTCGCATTCCGTGCGCAACCACCTCACCTCCGCCACTTGGCACTGCCCTACGCCAGCGCCTCCACCCGCTGCCGTCTGCAGTCAATCGGGAGGTGCCACGCGTCCTCCCCGTGCCCCCAACCGCCGCCAGCCCGCCAGGCCCGCGGGAGGCCCGCCCCGGGCCGGATCTGGGTCCGAGCCACCCGCACCGCACCGTGCCCATTCCTAGCGCTCACCCCGCCTTGCGCCTCGCCGGAGTTCGCAGACCCGCCAGCGTGTGCCGCCACCGAAGCCTGTCGGAGCCTGGATCCACCCGTCGCGTCGACCCCGCCGGCCGTCCCAACTCGCCGCCCCACACCAGCACCCCGCCATACCTACCGTGCCCGAGCGCCCGCGCGTCGCGGCACCGTTCGCCGGAGAGGACCCGCGCCGCGCCGCCGTCACCTCGTTGCCGGAGCGCGTCACCCGACACCGGATCCGGGGTCCCCACGCACAAATCCATCCATCCCCGGCGAGTTCCGCCTCCCTCTACCACTGGAGCTCCGCCGGAGCCGCGCCAAGTTCTCTGCCGGTGTCCTTCTTCACGAGGAGGAGATGAGCTCCTCGCTCAATCCGGTCGTCCGCATTTACCACGCCTCCCAGGTCCAGCCCAGCGCCGCTGGCCATGTGGGCCTCCCCGTGGCCCAGATCCCTCCGGTCCGCCGGACTGCTTCCTCTCCTGGGCCAAGGCCCCTTTGGTGAGACGCCCGCCTTAAGCCTCGCCCGGTGCAACTTTTGCTATCCTGCGCCCGCTCGTTTTTTTCCTCTTCAAAACTGCCAAGTCCCTAGATCTGCTTCAGCATGTGTGCATGTTTGCCATGTGATAACTTTGTGCATGATGGTCCGTCTAGAGTGCATGATATGTCAAAATGTTCATCTCTTGATGCTATACGTGCTAGTGTAGTTTGCTTTAATGTTAATGTTCATATTAATGCCTTAATCTTCGTTGCAAAACTGCTAAATGATATAAACTGCTGAAATCTGATGTTTGTTAACATTATGTATGCATCTTGTGAGTGCCACAACTTTGTCTCTGTTGACCCTATGATGATAATCTTCCTATGCACATGTTCTGCTCTTCATGATCTACATGTTGGTGCACTTTTCATTCATGTTAGGGTGCATATTAATATCTTAATCTCTGTTGCAAAAGTGCATGTTGCTATTAACTGCCGAAAACTGCTGTAACTTGCTGATTTGTCATTTTTGTTGCATTTTATGTGTGCATCCTATGAGCATGATGTCTACATGTTTAAGGAGCATAATCATGCCATATTTATAGGGGTGCAATCCATGTATTTTGGTATGCCCTATAGTGAGTGCATCAAGCTTGTGAAGTGGGCTACTCGCTATTAATGTTCTGTCAATGCTGAAACTGCTATATCATGATGCCATGTTTTCTTGATGCTACCAATTAATCCATGCATAATATGGAGATGCTTAGTTGAGATCTTTTGATGTATATGTTATGATCTATCATTCCGTGCCTTTTGATGCCCTATATATATATCCTGTAGCATATGTTTTCATTGCCATGAACATGACTATATGTTGTTCCAGTTTTCTGTTAACTTCGTGATGCCTTGTTGTGAGCTTGTTATTGATTGACCTATGCCTATTCTGGAGATGCTGCAATTACATGTTTTGAAGGATGCTATGAGTAGATTGTCCACATGTCATGGTTGTTAATGTTGGATGTTATATGCCTATGTTCCATCCTTGCAAACATGATATCATAATGTTGCTGCTTTACACTTGCTGAAACTGTTTCAACATTCAATCTTGTCTTGTTGGTTCCCACTAATACATGAGTCATGTGCCTATGATGACATGATTTTATGTGTTTTTTGTTATGTTTACTTTGATGCCATGCCCTTGGTTGCCATGTATAGTTGCTGTAGAATCTTTGTTTCATGCCTCCAACGTGCCATCATATTAACTCTGCTCATGCATATGCTCCTGTGTTATAAAGTTGCTTTTTGCATTGATCATATTGGTTTAATCTTGATTCCTATGAACTTGAACCTTCATGATAATTGAAGTATGTTATCTGTACATGAAGTGCATGTTAAGTTTATGCTCATATGATTCCTGTAGCATATTGTTTTGATGATTGCAAAGTGCCTACTTGATGTTTTGGGCAGATTATTGTTATATCTTGTTTGGAGTGTATGTGTTGCACCGTTGCTCCATTTTGAGCATGCTCTATATGAAACTTGCTTGATTTTGCATGTAGTTTCATCTTATCATGTTGCATCCATGTTTTGGGAGAGTTTGCTTGATGTTTGAATGCATTTTGCATCAATGCCATGTTTAACTTGTTTTGCTCATATCTTCTAGGCCGTAGCTCCGAACTAAATGAACTTTATATGTAACTTGACTAGAATTTCGTGTAGATCATCTTGGTGCATATTGACTTGCTGTTTAACAACTTCAACATATGATTTATTCAGATCTGGACCAATTTCGAAAGTTACATATGAGGACTTACCAGATTTGTTATATGTTGTTTCCGACCTCATTTAGACTTGCTTTGGTGTGTTGTTCTTGTATGCATCATCTCTTACCATGAGTAGCATCATATAGCCTTGTCATGCATCATACTTGGTTGAGCATCATGTCATGTTTATGTGTTGTGTGTTTACCATGTTGTTTGCTTCTTTCCGGTTGTGCTTCTTCTCGATAGTTCCTGTTTCGTTGCGACCATGAGGATTCGTTTGACTACGCTTGGTTCGTCTTCGACCGCTCATCTTCTTCATGGACTCGTTCTTCTTCCTTGCGGGATTATTCTTCTTCCTTGTGGGATTTCAAGCAAGATGACGGTTACCCTGGATCGCACTACTATCATTGCTATGCTAGTTGCTTAGTTCTATCGCTATGCTGCGCTACCTATCACTTGCTTATCAAGCCTCCCTAATTGCCATGCCAGCCTCTAAGCTTTTCACCCTTCCTAGCAAACCGTTGTTTGGCTATGTTACCGCTTTTGCTCAGCCCCTCTTATAGCGTTGTTAGTTGCAGGTGAAGTTGAAGATTGCTCCATGTTGGAACAGGATTATGTTGGGATATCACGATATCTCTTATTTTAATTAATGCATCTATATACTTGGTAAAGGGTGGAAGGCTCGGACTTATGCCTGGTGTTTTGTTCCACTCTTGCCGCCCTAGTTTCCGTCATACCGGTGTTATGTTCCTTGATTTTGTGTCCCTAGCATGGTGTGGGTTTATGGGCCCCTCTTGACAGTTCGCTTTGAATAAAACTCTTCCAGTAAGGCCCAACATTGGTTTTAACATTTGCCATAATAATACTTGAACCTAATAATTAATTGGCATTGGGCGTCGCGAACCCGGGGAGTTTTCTACATATAGGGCGGGGCCAGCGCTGATGGTGTTGGTCCCAAACGGGTAGACTCCGGGCCACCACGGGGCAACCCGAGGATCTGGTTTTACTCGTAGGCTTTCCTATCCAGACGTGTCCTGAGACTAGATACGCACAACTACTATCAGGGTGTCGACACGCCGGGAGGCTTTGCTAGATTAGTTTTACCATTATCGAAATGTCTTGTGCACCGGGATCCCGAGTCTGATCGGATGTCCCACGATGGAGGATTGTCTTTGCGTATCATGAGCTTATAATGGGCTAAGTTGGACGCCCCTATAGGGTTTAAACTTTTGAAAGCCGTGCCCGCGGTTATGTGGAAGATGGGAATTTGTTAATATCCGGTTGTAGAAAACTTGACACCAGATTCGAATTAGAATACACCTACCGCGTGCGTAACCATGATAGTCTCTTTTCGAGTGGGTCGCGAAGAGAACATGGTGGGGTTATGTTTGAACTTAAGTAGTTCATGATCACTTCTTGATCATTACTAGTTTGCGACCGTTTGCGTAGCTTCTCATCTTATTCTTGTACTCGTAAGTTAGCCACCATACATTGCTTAGTCGCTTACTGCAACCTCATCACTTATCCATTCCATACCCATTAATCTTTGCTAGTCTTGAAACCCATGGTAATGGGATTGCTGAGTCCTCGTGGCTCACAGATTACTACAACACCAGTTGCAGGTACATGTAATGCGATGATCTGACGTGAGAGTAATGTATGCTTGTCTTGGAGTTCTTCTTCTGCTTCTTCTTCATTCAGGGGAAAGGTTCCAGGTCGGCAGCCTGGGCTCGCAGAGTGGGTGTCGTTTGAGTTCCTGTTTGTGTTTCATCCGTAGTCGGATGTTGCTCTTATGTATGATGTTGTTATATTCATGTGGCATTGTATGCCTCTTGTATGTATCCCCAACTATTATGTAATGGTACGATGTAATGATATCCACTTGCAAAAGCGCCTCCAATATGCGCTTCTATCCTTGGTGGAACCTTCGAGTTCCTTTAGGATAGGGTCGCATATTGGGCATGACACCTGGTCAGGCCGAAGAAGGAGTCGGGGACGCCGCCAATCGTTGTCAAGTAGGGAGCACCTTAATATGGCCGTCGCTGACGAGACTGCCCTCAAATAGTTGCTCAACGACTATGTCTGGGAGGAGATGGAGCGCCAGCTCCATGCCCTCGAGTAGATCGCCACTCCGAGCCGCGGCCGTGACGAGGGCAGCGTTGTCATCCTCGACGACATCGACGAGGAGGCGCTTGGGCCATCCAACCCCATCTGCCACGCCGACCCAGGGCAGGGCTACATCAAGGACATCGATAGCATGCAGGATGACAATGATGATGACGGTGATGACGGCAGCGACTACATGAACTTCTACAGGCTCCTCGGCATGTAGAAGGCTCGGAGGCGGTGGCGGTGTAGTAGTAGTAGTTTTAGTTTAGTTTTTCAATTATGTTTTCAGTTTGTACAAATATCAATGGAAACGCCTGTATTTTCGCCAAATTTGTGTCATTTTGTATGAAGTTTGGCCGATTTTGGTTTTCAAAAGCTGGCATCTGGGGCCAACGTGGGGCGGCGGTTGGGAACCCAAGTGCCCCAAGGCGAAAAAAGCACCGACGAGCCCCCAGAAGGTGCTATTTCAGCCCCTAGGGGTGCTGAACGGCTGGGGATGCCCAAGGAACCCCAAGGTAATATTCAAGGAGAACCAAGCATCTAAGCTTGGGGTTGCCTCGGATGGCATGGCCTCTTCCGTCTACAATCCATCGGTATATTACTTTGAGCTATATTCTTATTCATTACATGATATGAGTTTTGCTTGGAGCGTCTTGTATTATAGTAGTATTTGCTTTGTTTGCTTTTTTAGTTTGCCACAATTATTGTTTGCTGCACACACACCTTTTGAGAGGGATACACATTTATTCATGATTTGTTAGAATACTCTATGTGCTTCACTTATATCTTTTGAGCTAGGAAGTTGATCTAGTGCTTCACTTATATCCTTTTGAGATTATAATAAATAATAATGGTAATATGCATGTGTTATGAAATTGGTCCTGATATGATAGGTATTCAAGAGGGATATAATAAAAACTTTCATGTAGATCACTGATTATGATAAGTTTCATTCCTCGCAATAGTTTTGTGATAAGTGATGGTAATATGTGGGAGGTACTAGTGAATAATTGTGGTTTAGCTAGAATATTGGTGTTAAGGTTTGTGATTCCTGAAGCATGCACGTATAGTCTCTAGTTATGATAAGAAGTTGGAGCATGATTTATTATTGCACTACAAAAAAAAAGACACATCCGTGACATTTTGGGCTGAACGATTTTTTTCCTGTCATGCTTATGACACTTCTATGACGATAATTGTGACAAAACCTGGTATCATCATAGATGTGGTGGGCTCCTACTTCTATGGCATAAAATCATGACAGAAAATGGGCTTTTCGTCCTGGGTGGGCTGGAGACGCAGGTGCATGACATTCTTTGGGCCGTCCATGATGGGAAAAACCGTGGTAGAAGCAAGGGCGAGGAAAATATCAGGGAGTTCCTGGTTTCTCTCGTACACGTACGCGCGTGGGTGCGAGGTGTTGGGCTCTAACTGAACCCAAGCGAGGCGTTCTCCTAGTGAACCCGAGCGATTGCACTGGCTACACGTTACTAAACCCAAGCGATCGATTGATCCTTGGCTATTAACTGAACCTGATTGAGCGATTCCTTCGCTACTGCTGCTAACTGAAGCCGATCAAACCTGCCGCCTCTTGATGAACAATGAGCATTGTTGGGGGTTGGATGAACAGTTCCCGGTGGGGGTTGGATGAATAGGACCCCGTGGTAGTAGAGGCCGTTGCCGCTGGATGAACATGACCCCAATCGAGCCGGTTGGGGGTGCATGAACAGGACCCCATGGAGGGCTGGTTGAACAGTAGCCGATGGAGGGCTGGATGAATATTAGCCCGTGGAGGGCTGGTTGAACAGTAGCCAATGGAGGCTGGATGAACAGTAGCTGGTGGAGGCAGGAGGGAGACGCCGTGGATGAACAGTCGCAGGTGGAGGCTGGAAAAGGTCGACGGTGGATGAACAGTAGCCCGTGGAGGCTAGAGCGAGGTAGTAGATGGTGGATGAACAGTAGCCCATGGAGTCCCATTTTGCCGTACGCCACACCCCTCCTGATGAACATGACCCCCGTTTCGAGCATAGGAGGTCGAAGAGAAGCCTGTTTCCCCTGTTTTGCGGTACGCCAGACCCCTCCTGGTGAACAGGATCCCGTTTCGACCGTAGGCGGTTGAACAGAAGGCCGTTTCCTCCGTTCTGTGGTATGCTAGGTCTCGTTTCGGTAGTTCCGTCCAAGTCGGTTGGCTCCCGATGAACACGACACAGTTTCTCCATTCTGACCCAGCCGGTTGGCTGCCGATGAACGAGACGACGTTGCCATACGCGTTCAAGACCCCGCCCATATGTACGTACGTAGCCGTATTTACTTTCTTGCAGCATGGTTGTACGTATATGTACATGATATAGAAGGGACTGTGTGACATGCTACGTCCGCGCCTCTACTACGACACGTGCCACTCCTTACTCGGTCACGGTTCATCGCTGTAGAGAGAATGATCGACCAATATGTACGTACGCATTCACGACTAGACAAACAACCCTACGTATGGTTCGACCGGGTGGGTCCTAGCTGTCAAGGAGGATAAGGAGGCACTTCCTTGCGTGCGAAGATATAACTGGGATCTGTCAGGCAGAAGAATCATTTTTTTCGTAATATGATACACTTCCTTGCGTGCAAAGATGTACCTGATGGGTCCCAGTTGTTAGTGGCAGGAATAAGGAGGCACTTCCTTCCGTGCAAAGATATACGTGGTGGGTCCCAGCTTTCAGGGGGAGGAATAATTTTATTTTCGCGTAATAACACTACAAAAAATACACTTCCGTGATGATACGTGTTTGTCACACTAGGTCACGTTTTCTGTCATGCATGTACATCCATGACGATTTTATGACAGAATCAAGATAGTCATACCTGTGCTGTCGTAGAAGTGTTCCATGACAATACCAAAATTATCATCATGGAAGTGTCCACTTCCATGACGATAAATCGCGCGTCACAGAAGTGCTTTCGTCCAGGGTGACCGACATGTGGCATCCACCGTAACGGAACACCGTTAAGCTATCGGGTCTAGTTTTGGATCCGATAACCCGTTAACAGCCCGGACCAATGGGTATTTTCCACGTGTAAAATCATCGTTGGCTGGAGGAAACACGCGTCAGCTCCGCGTTGGCACATGTGTCACTCATCCAATGGGCGAGATGCGCCTATGATATGTTGACACGTGGACCGGCCCAAAAGTGGCCCATAAAGTTTAAATGGGCCGGCCCAACTAAAGGCCCACAAGATTTTGCCAACCATAATGGGTTGGCCCAGCTAAAGGCCCACGAGATTTTGTGGACCATAATGGGCCAGCCCAGCTAAAGGCCCCCAAAATTTTGCAGGCAATAATGGGCCGTCCCAGCTAAAGGCCCGCGAGATTTTGCGGACCATAATGGGCCAGCCCAGCTAAAGGCCCACAAGATTTTGTGGACCATAATGGGCTGGCCAAGCTAAAGGCCCATGAGATTTCGCCGACCATAATGGGTCGGCCCAGCTAAAGGCCCACAAGATTTTGAGGACCCTAGTAGGCCGGCCCATTAACTGGTTGCCGTGTTTTGGGCCAAATGCTAGCCCATATTTGATCCGGTCCATTAATGGCCTGCCAGGTTCTGGGCCTAATAATGGCCCATATGAGATCCGGCCCGTTAAAAGCCTACCACGTTCTGGGCCAAATTATGGCCCAGATCAGGTCCGGACCTTTAAGAGGATTTGGGCGAAATTATGGCCCATATCAGATTTGGCCCGTCAACTGACGCTATGCTTTTGGGCCCACTTGCTAAAGGCCCATTTAGTAATTCAGCCTGATATTAGTTTCGGCCGGTTCAAGGCCCGTTTAACATTTCGGCCCTATATATATTTTTGCCTGTTAAAAGCCCGCCATATAGTTGGGCCTAACTACGGCCTCGTTTGCATCCGGCCTTCTCACAGCCAATAATCTGATTGGGCCAAACAAGGACCGAGACAATTTTGGCCTATTATAAGCCCATGATTTGATTGGCATAACCATGGGCCGGGGTCTATTTCGGCCTGCTGCCGGCCCATGAGCTGTTCGGCATGTTTCAGGCCCAACCTACTTTTCAGCCTCCTAAAAGCCCATTGAGTTTTCTTGGGAAAATAGGGCCGGCGGTTTACTCGGCCTATTAAAGGCCCGAATCTACTAGCGGCCAGTTTATATTTAGGCCTGTTAACAGACCAAGATGACGGGGCCCATGATGCGGATCATACATAGTGATTTGCATGACGGACCGATTATGTATCATAATGTTACGGTTTGGCCGGTTTACTGCGAAGACAGGATATATATACAGTAAAATAACTGCAACATCATGAATAAGAAAAAAACCTAGACTATACAATAAAGAAATTACGGCATATTACAGCCACTGGGCATCAAAGTTCGCCACTATGATAATAAAGCACAAGCAGACTACATACACTAGGCATCAAAGATCGCCACCAGTGCAATTAAACACGCCAAAAAAATAATATACAAAACCGACAGCACTTCAATAGAGTTCAAGAAAGGTTAGCCCTGCTCGGGAGCTACATCGCAAGCAGCTGAGCAAGCAGATGAGACTGCGCTTGTTTGACACTTATATCCTCCGAACTTTGAAAGATAAACAAGCAGGCATATGACAGGTTTTGCACATATAAGTATCAGTGCTGACAATTCATCACATTTCTTACTGACGAATAAAGTGACATAGTTTAAAATAGCATTAACACAATATGGTATTGTTCAGGTCAAGACATGGTAGGAAATGACATTGTGAAGGAGTTGGCAGCTTCACGACACCACTGGATTACAGATCAAGAACTCATAAGTATCAATGGTTAGTGTGATGTCAATTTATCCCATTTCAGATTGGCAAAATAAGATCACTTGCTCTGTATAGTTTAATTTACATGGTATGAAGAAGGAACTTGGTTGTACAACAGAAAACTTAAATTGAGAAGGACAAACTTTTGTTTATGAACTACATAATAAACTTTAAACATGCAATTTGATGCAAATACGAAAAATAAATAGCTGTTGCAGTCACGCCTAACCAAATATACACAAAAAAGTTTGAAGGTTTGAGAAGGACAAACTTACATTATTGGTGAAGGCAGGCTCTATAAGCCCTTGTCCATGCTGATGGGGGGGGGGATTTAAGAAGTTTACCACAGAATCTTCTTCATAAGCATTGCCTTTATTCTACATTTTGTTAAGAGTAAATATAGATGTGACAATATAAGAAAAAATGGAGAATATTTAAGATCAGATGAAGAGTGATGCTACATAACCAAGTAGCTATAAATGTAAGTACAATGATACAGGAAAAAGGTACAACCAAGAGCAATGTAGAGCTAAACTTCTTCAGTACCATCGGTGTTATCCAACCTTATGGTAAGAGTAAATATAGATCTTATGTGTAGAAAATGGAGGGCAAAGGAAAATAAGCTGCAGAGTGATGGTACATGAACAACTACCTGTCAATATAAGTACACTGATAAAGGATAGCAGGTACTTACAAGAACAATGCAGAGCTAAATTTTTTCATTGGCATTGGATATATTCTACACTAATGTAACCATTCATACAGATTAGATAATTTGGAGCGAACAATTGATAAGCAAGCTATCATGCATACTGTTGTCACATAATGAACCAAGTATGTATGCAAGTACGGTGATACAGGACAACAGGTACTAACAAGAGCAAAGCAGCGGGCAGCATATTTGCGATATCCCGTCGTTCATTTCAAACCGGAATTCTTTTTTGAGAAGATATCCTGCAAAAAAGATCCATAAGGCACATGGGGAAAAGTAGAAGTTCAAATTGTCATGCGATATCATAGACAATACTTCATCCTCGAAATGAGACCAGTGCATAACAAGGTTTTTCCATTCAATATCTTCTAAATTTAGCACAGGAGACTTCATTGGAAATTCGTTTATAGACTTGCCATCAAAGTGTTATTTCCTCAGGTAACACTGATACTGCTGCAATGCTTCCTTGAAAAGCGCAAGCAAGATTTGCTCGTCATGACTATCCAAATTGACCCTCGCCTACTTACAACAATGTAATGTAAATCATTGATGTGTTCAATCAGCAGAAAACAGGAGAATAATCACCACGAATAGTAGCACTCACATGTAAGTGGGACAGGAAGATGTGAAAATGGTGTTTGTCTTCACTATAATCTTCCCATGATGGGAATATATGCACGTAGTCCCTAACAACATTAAAATCATTGTCTTTTAAACTGAGAATAACTGGAATGGGGTTCCAATCTGCAGTCATGTTGTCGTGGTAGAGGAACAATGCGGCGACTCTTCTTCTATGTTAAAAACCAACTATGTCCGGATTCCCCATCCCTCCATGTCGGATTCCAGCGGAGGGACAGACGCTAATCAAATACTGAACCTAAAGTCAGGCATCGGACCAGATTTGTGGGAAAGCGTCCAACAAACCAAGCTTCCGAATCCGGAAGCTTCTTGGCCTTTGAGCCTCAGATTGGACGGGGTTCCGAACTTGATTCCACCCGCCCACCCAAACATAAGCGATCTATCTCAAATACGGAAAGAGCCCGATGAAACAGTACATCATTACTGGGCCAGATTCCTCCTGGTTATGGACAGGATAAAGGACTGCCGTGAAGAAAGCGCGATTTCAATCTTTTGCAACAATTGCATGGACAAGGGAATAATAAAAGCCATCAGTCGTCGCGAAGTTACACGCTTCACCGACCTAGCGACCATTGTACAAAAATACTACGTGATGGAAAGTGCCTGGAAAACCGAAACTAGGTTTTGGGACAATCCGGCCCTGAATATAACCCCAGTCCGAAATAAAAGGGTGCGTCATACTCAAGCACCTGGGTTAAAAACCAAAAAGCAAAAACCCCATAAATGGTACGGAACCGTACTGGAGGGATGGCTCAACGGACCCTGCAAAATCCACAGTACGGAGGGCGCCACTCCAACACATAGCCTTCGAGCATGTTGGATATTACGGCAGGTGGCCAAAAGTGGCGAAGGCTTTTTAGCCCCGGGCAACCAGCCCAGCAACACCAGTACGGTATTAACAGTCTTCGAGACTTCCGCATCAAATAACATACGGAAACGAACAATCAGCAGTCTTGCCGAAGTCTACCAAGTAGCAACAACAAATCCATGGAACGACACGGCTATCACCTTCAATGCGAGCGATGAACCTAAATTCCGAACAGCTAGAGCACCAGCCGCATTGGTCCTCAGTCCGATAGTGGACGGCTTTCGTCTTACCAAGGTACTCATGGATGGCGGCAGCGGATTAAACCTCATCTACGAGGAAACCCTTCGAAAAATGGAAATTGACTGGAGCCGCATTGAGCGAAGCAGCACAACCTTCAGGGGAATAATCCCTAGTCGAGAAGTACGCTGCACAGGAAAAATCACACTAGATGTAGTGTTCGGCTCGCCGGAGAATTATAGGTCCGAAGAGGTCACGTTCCAAGTGGCCCCATTCGGCAGCGGATATCACGCTTTGTTAGGGCGAGAGGCATTCACAATCTTCCAAGTTATACCCCATTACGGGTACATGAAGCTCAAAATGCCTGGACCCAATGGAATAATCACTCTCGCCAGTGATCCAGATACAGCACTCCACGCTGAAAATAAGACAGCCGCACTGGTCCTAGAGGCATTATCCGAAGCCCTAGTGGCAGAGGAATTAACTGCGCTGCGCTCCACGGTGGATAGGGACGATGTGATACTCGATAAAAGGCCCAAGTCCACCTCTTCTAAACCAGCAGACGAAATAGTCAAATTTCAGGTCCATCCAACGGACCCCACAAAGACGGCATCCATTGGGGCACAATTAAATCCTGATGTAGAAGCCGCACTACGAGAATTCCTTCGGGAAGACATTTTTGCCTGGCACCCTTCAGACATGCCAGGAATCCCACGCAGGCTAGCAGAGCACAGCCTAAATATCCTAAAAGGATTCAAGCCAGTCAAACAAGCTCTTCGGCGATTTTCCGAACCTAAAAGACAGGCAATGGGAGAGGAGCTAGCCAAACTCTTAGAAGCCGGATTCATCAGAGATATCAAACATCCGGACTGGCTAGCCAACCTGGTAATGGTACCAAAAAGGACAAATCCTGGCGCCTCTACGTCGATTTCAAAGACCTTAACAAGGCCTGTCCAAAGGACCCTTTCCCTCTCCCTCGCATCGACCAAATCATCGATGCTACCGCAGGGCACGATTCATTGTGCTTCCTCGATGCATACTCCGGATACCATCAAATCAAGATGGCGGAAAAAGACCAGGCCGCAACGGCATTCATTACTCCATATGGGCCATTCTGCTTCAACACAATGCCCTTCGGACTCAAAAACGCCGGCGCAACATATCAGCGCATGATTCAGACATGTCTGGCTACCCAGATAGGCAAAACAGTAGAGGCATACATAGACGATGTGGTCGTCAAGACCAAACACGTCAAAACTCTAGTAGACGACTTGAGGGTGACATTCGACAACCTTCGAGCATATGACATTAAGCTCAACCCGGAAAAATGTGTCTCCGGAGTACCAGCCGGAAAGCTTTTTGGCTTCATCGTATCCGGTAGAGGAATTGAAGCAAACCCAGCCAAGATCCGAGCTCTGTCACAATTGGATATCCCAAAAGACCTCAAGCAAATAGAAAAACTAACTGGGTGCGTAGCGGCTCTAAGCCGCTTCATCTCCCGTTTGGGAGAAAAGGCTCTGCCCCTCTATCGCCTCCTCCGGTGCACCGAACATCTCAAATGGACGGATGCCGCCACGGCCGGACTCGAAGAAATCAAGGCCATACTGGCAACAAATCCGGTCCTGGCCGCGCCCAACCTGGGCGAACCTATGTTATTATATATCGCAGCAACACATCAAGTTGTCAGCGCGGTACTCGTCATCGAACGAGAAACAGAAGGGCACAGATTCCCTCTTCAAAAACCAGTGTACTACGTATCCACTGTCTTAACTCCATGCAAGTCTCGGTACCCACATTATCAAAAGATAGCGTATGCAGTGTTCATGGCATCCCGGAAGCTGCGACACTACTTTCAAGAGTGTTCCAGAACGGTGGCCTCCGAAGTACCTCTCAACGATATTATAAACAATCACGACGCAACGGGCAGGATTGCAAAATGGGCCATTGAGCTCTTACCATTTGACATAACCTACAAACCATGGCGAGCTATAAAGTCGCAAGTCCTGGCTGACTTCGTCGCCGAATGGACCGGAGCCGAACTCCCCAAAGAGTACGACGCGTACTCCAACTGGATCATGCATTTCGACGGATCCAAAATGTTGGCTGGCTTGGGGGCTGGCGTCGTCTTCACGTCCCCAACTGGAGACACAGTCCAATACATACTTCAAATAATGTACATGGACTCCAACAACGCAACCGAATACGAGGCCCTTCTACACGGCCTCCGGATGGCAATCTCCATGGGCATTCAACGCCTAGAGGTGCGCAGGGATTCAAACCTCACAATATCCCAAGTAAATGGAGACTTTGACGCCAAAGATCCGAAAATGGTAGCTTACCGCAACGCCGTCCTAAAAATGTCAGCTCGGTTCGAAGGACTCGAATTCCATCATGTAGCCCGGGACAATAACCAGGCAGCAGACGTGTTAGCACGCATCGGCGCAAAACGTGACGCCGTCCCTCCAAACATCTTCCTGGAACGGCTCTTTAAGCCATCCGTATTATGGGAAGAGGAGTCCGGAATTAACAATCTGGAGCCAGCTGCATCACCTAACTCAGACAATTCTGACACAATCGGCGGCTCAGCCAATGAAATAACACCTTCAGCCCACGAAATAATGGCAGTAATTGCCCCGTGGATGGAACCATTCCTAGCCTACTTAATTAGGCAGGAACTTCCCAAAGACCAAAACGAGGCCTGCTGCATAGTTCGGCGATCTAAAGCCTACAAGGTCCATGAGGGAGAACTTTATAAGAAAAGCACAACCGGAGTCCTTCAATGGTGTATCTCCGAAGAGGAGGGGCGAAATCTCCTGGCTGAAATTCACGCTGGACTCGGCGGGCACCACGCCGCAGCCCGGGCCCTTGTAGGCAAGGCCTCCGGTACAGGATTTTATTGGCCAACAGCCCGGGCAGATGCTCAGGACTTAGTCCAATGATGCGTCGGTTGCCAGCTCTTTGCTAATCAGAGCCACATGCCACCCACCGCCCTCAAAACTATACCCATCACCTGGCCGTTTGCGGTCTGGGGGCTTGACATGGTTGGACCCCTTAAAGGGGGAACCCAGAAGCACAAATACTTATTGGTCATGGTGGACAAATTCACCAAATGGATTGAAGCCAAGCCGGTTAAAATGGCAGAACCGGGCCTGTGATAAACTTCATATCCGGGGTAGTACACCGCTTTGGCGTCCCCCAAGCATCATCACCGATAACGGCACGAATTTCACGGCCGAGGAGGTTAAACTCTGGTGCAAAAACATGGGCATCAAGCTCGACTACGCTTCAGTCTATCACCCTCAAACTAACTGTCAGGTCGAGCGAGCAAATGCTCTAATCATGAGCGGCATCAAACCCAGACTAGTGCGGTCCCTCAAGGAATCTAACACGCACTGGGTAGAGGAGCCCGACTCCGTACTCTGGGGGCTGCGAACCATGCCAAACTGAACTGCCGGATTCACACCATTTTTTATGGTGTACAGCGCAGAGGCAGTTTTGCCCTGCGATATAATTCATGACTCACCTCGCGTGCGCATGTACGAAGAAAGAGAAGCCGAGCTGGATCGGCAGGACAGTTTGGATGCCTTAGAGGAGGAGCGGGACATGGCAAAAGATCGTTCTGCATTTTATCAACAGCAGGCTCGAAGATATCAAAGCAGAGAAGTATGGGCCAAAGCTTACAATGTTGGCGAACTTGTTCTACGCCTGCCGGACAAGAAAAAGGACAAACTTAAGCCCAAGTGGGAAGGTCCCTTCATCATCGACCAAGTCCTGATGGTGGAGCATACCGTCTACATAATGCATCTGACAAGCGACTCGAGCCGAACCCATGCAACGCAGCCCGTCTCCGAAGATTCTACGCCTAACGCCGGACTCAGAGTTCATATCACTCCTCCGTCCATCTTTTTACATTTTCACTATCTCTTGTCCCCCTCCTTCTTCCCACTTTTTTTTTCAATACCTTTGATAGGCTGATTTGCGCATTGATCGCACACACTCGATGTGCTCCTAGCACTCGTTATACCTGGGGGCTTCTTTAACAGAAGCTTATTTATACGGGCTTCGTGCCCAACACATGTGTCATACTTCCGCATGTACCTTTTATTCACCATTATATGCATCGATATGACTTAAGTTTTGGCCAAGCTGGGTTGCCTGGCTCCTGTGCTTACCCCTATGTTCCCGATTGTTCGGCTAGGAGGTAAAGGGAGCACCTCTGCGATTGTTACTGCCGGGTCAGCCGGATGTGTACCTCAGACTGGGTGAAGCCAAAAGCTAGCGTTCTTAAGAGAATATTCGGCCGGTGACTTGAAAGATGATTTATTACTTACTTATTTATTTGCCCCCAGATGCTTTTTCTGCTATTTTCGCAGTCCGGACATGCACTTTAGGGCATGCCTCCCAGGGAAAGGAACCCTTAACGGAACTATTCTCCCTGGAAGATGTTTCTTACTAACCATGTAATATAACATAGCTAGTTGGGCACTTGTCTGATAAAGCAATTATGACCCCGACGCCTTGTCTCCACACATGCCCCGGTTCTTCTATAACCGTAAGGGTATTCGGACACACTCCGGACTGTTGGGTCCGGAGGTCGAAGCGAAAAGGTCCGCAAAGACAAACGATCTTCAATCCGGCTAGAAGGCATTGTACATGTCATTTCAAATTACATCGTCAAACTGACTGATTGTACTCCTCTTCAATCCCATCTAACAGGCTGTCTAATTTACAGTCCTGTTGGGAATATTTCGCGGCCAGTTCTACTTGGCCGTACATCAAGCTCACAGGATCTCCTTCCCATCAGGCCCCGCAGGTCCGACCCCGGCCATATGGTTTGGGTCAGCCTTCGGGTACCGCATCTTCACGATGGCCCAGGCCTCCCTGGCGCCTTGACGGTAGGACGATATTTTCCACAGACGGAGGCGTCGCCGTGCTCCCTGAAGCTTCTCAGCAAGCTCTCCAAGGCCCTCGGGTAGGGAGACGGAAGGCCATAAAGCCTGAACGACGCCACTCATCGCCTGCCGAACACGTTCGAGCAGTTGAACCAGCTCGAGAAGTTGGTCACCCATTGAACCAGGCATTTCCTCCGCAGGACGACGTGTGAGCACACCTAAAGACACATTTCTGTCAATCGACTTCCTCACCGAATTCTTCTTTTCAAAGGAATTTGCTCAAGCACTTACTATAAATGCCGCGACGAAGCCGCTGATTCTCCTTCACGGAGCCAGACAGCTGGGCCCGAACACCTTTCAACTCTTCTCCTAGCTGAGTGTGGGCATCTTAGATCTTGTTTCTCTCCTGCCGCACCTTCATAAGAACCCTCTCGCCGGCCTTTAGATGACGCAGTAGCTGTTGCTTGTCCGGATCTAGTCCGGCGCCCTCTGCAATATTATTGTCAGATTTATGCACACGCCGCACTTTGTTAACTACTTATGTTTTTGAAGTACGTATTACCAACGGGGGTCTCTGTGGCTCCCCCTATGGTGGCTAGTGCGGCCTCAAGTTGGGCCTTTCACTCTTGGAGCTCCTGGGACAGGTGGGTATTCTTTTCCGTAAGATCCTGCATAATAAATGATCCTTAAATCAGTTGTTTTAACTATTTTAAGTCTCGGGGGCTACTAGCATATATAACTATTAAAATTACTTACCCATATGTCCTTCACATACTGCTCCGTGGCTCTGGTTAAACCATCTTGAGCAGCACGGAGATGTGCGTTTCCCGCATTAAAGGCATTCAACGCCTCCGGGGAGAAACACGCGTCACGAAGAACTGTCCGGCGACGCCTGTGATTCATGGTGCTCTCCACCTCAGACCGGGTGTCGGACAGCCTGTTGGCATCCTCCGTCGGAGGAGCATCCGGCTCTTGCCTCGTGTTCGCCTCCACTTCCGGACCACACGATGGAGCATGGCTGGCGGAGGCTTGATTGGCAACCTCTCTGGACACTGTCCGGCGAGCGTTCTTCCTCCTGGAAGGAGTTATGAGCGTTAATATATCTCATAGGGATCCTTCCCTTAAAAACAATGGTGCGCCGTACCATTGCAGCGACGTTTCGATTTGCGTTGCACTCCTCTTCCGCCTGCTGGGCCGAACTGACCCTTGCTGGTCAGCCGCCGCAGGTCTGACTTCCCGCCTTAAAGGCACCTCCTGCAATGCACCATCAGTATAGGATGGTCAGAATTGAGCACGGATCAAATGATGGTGTCAAGACCTCGGTCGTAGTCACCTGGGAGGCCGGAATCAAGCCGGGGTAGTCAGCCGTAATGGCGACTAGAGCATTGTCCATGCTAAGTTGGTGGAACACCCCGTCAATCAGCTCCACCTTTATGTCCGGATCCTCTTCGGAGGTCGGATCAAGGGATCGTTCCGGATCCTCGGGCTGCAGAGTTAGGCTTCGTATGCCCTCCACATCCCGGCGCAGCTCCTGCGTCGAAATCACAAAGTAAGATACTCGACTTTGGAAGTATGGATCGGGTAGATAAACGTCCGCTTACCCAGCTCTGAGGGTTATTCATGGAGAATCCGTTCAATGGATTCGTGCGGAGAAAGTCCTCCTCCTCCCCCTTGTACAAGCCGGACAGGATCTTTGCCAGATCGGCTGCCGAGCTCGGCCCTCTGCGGCCGTGACGGGTGGCGTCGTCTTCCCCGTTGAAATCCCACATAGGGTGGCCCCTATATTGGAGTGGCTGCACCCCTCGCATAATGCACGTGGCCATGATTCCAATTATGGTCAATCCGGAGTGGGCCAGTAACCTAATCCGGCCCATCAGATAATGGACGCTCCTATCATCCTCCCATTGAGGGCTCCGCGGGCGCCAACTCAGGCGTTTCTTCAAGGGAGCATTGCTGAACTCCGGGAGGCCGATCCGAACTGGATCCGGCAGAGGGGAGTCCTCCATGTAGAACCATTCCGAAGGCCAGTCTTCGGACGCCTTCTTCGGGGTGCCGGATAGATATCCGGTCCCGGCGATACGCCATATTTCGGCTCCGCCCACTTGATATATCGACCCCTCATAAGAACGGGGTACAAGGCAAAACAATCTCTTCCACAGTGCAAAATGGGGCTCGATGCCCAAGAACAGCTCGCAAAGAGCTACAAAGCCCGCGATGTGCAAAATGGAGGCAGGTGTGAGGTGGTGAAGCTGGAGTCCGTAGAACTCCAGGAGCCCCCGGAGAAACGGATGTATGGGGAATCTGAGCCCCCTTATTAGATAGGGGACGAAGCATACCCGCTCTCCTTTGGAAGGGTTGGGGACGCTCTCCGCCTGCTTTCCACCCTTGAAGGTGGCCAGTCCGGCTCGAACCGGAACCATGAAAGCTGGGGGAAGTTATCCCTCGGTTTGGAGCGCCACTAGCTCGCTATGTGGAACTGAGCATCTCCCCCAATCTCCTGGCTTAGGGCTGGGAGCGCGAGAGGAGGAGCCGCGTCGACTATCCATGATGGAATGGATTTTTGTCAGAAGCGCTTCGATGAGAACTTGCGAATGGAGGATGGTGTGAGCTGGATCTAGATCCTCGCCTCTCTTATAGGCGGCTCGTTCGCGCGGCTAGGGGGTAAAATGTAAAAATGCCCTAGCTTTTCACATTCATATGACACGTGGAAGAAGGCCATTATTGGGCGTAGAAGCCAAGGAGCGCAACATTTATAAGGAAGCCGGACATTATTCGACAGGAACATGAAGTTTGAAGGAGAACCTGCCTTGCAACACGGAAGACAACATGCGCGCCGGACTCGTCATCATTGAAGCCTGGTTCGGGGGCTACTGAGGGAGTCCCGGACTAGGGGGTGTCCGGATAGCCGGACTATCATCATCGGCCGGACTCCCAGACTATGAAGATACAAGATTGAAGACTTCGTCCCGTGTCTGGATGGGACTTTCCTTGGCGTGGAAGGCAAGCTTGGCGATATGGATATGTAGATCTCCTACCATTGTAACCGACTTTGTGTAACCCTAGCCCTCTCCGGTGTCTATATAAACCGGATGGCTTTAGTCCATAGGACGAACAACAATCATACCATAGGCTAGCTTCTAGGGTTTAGCCTCCTTGATCTCGTGGTAGATCCACTCTTGTAACACGCATCATCAATATTAATCAAGCAGGACGTAGGGTTTTACCTCCATTAAGAGGGCCCGAACCTGGGTAAAACATCGTGTCCCTTGTATCCTGTTACCATCCGCCTAGACCCACAGTTTGGGACCCCCTACCCGAGATCCGCCGGTTTTGACACCGACAACGGTCGTAGGAGCGGCGTCGGCAAGGTGGACGACAGCGGGGATGAAGCGAGAGGACGGGATGCAAGGATCCCGGTTTGAGCCGTGGATGAGAGAGGTCGGTCTCTTGTAATGGACGGCGGTGTCGGGTATCAGCTCCGGTATGGTGGAGGAGGACGGCGGTGGATGGGGTGGCAGACGGAGGAGGCTGGGGTGGAGAGGGTGTTTTGGCGCCCACGGAGTACAAATGGGGAAAAGGGAGGTAGAGAGGAAGGGGAGAACCATGTATTCAGGGCGTGCTTGTCTCAAATGCAAGGAAATTTACAAACTTAGCCCCCGTTTCAAATTTCCTACATCACAACAATATTAGTCGGTTGGGGATAGGACGGTAATCTTGCATACACCGAATATTTGCCGACGAGAGTTTGTTTTTGGCGCCCATCCTGTATGAATAGGGGAGGGAGTCGATTTCGGCCGAGGACACACTGTGTTTTGGCGCCCACCGTGTATGAATCCGGGTGAGAGGCGGTTATGTCATGTTTGGGTGAAATTACAAACCTACCCCTATCGAAACCTATAGAAATCGAGCAGATAGGCTTTGCGTGGCAAGGATAGGCAGTAGTAATTTCCATCTCGCAGATTTTGGTTTCGGGCGGTTACTGCGACTTTCTCCACTTCGTTCAAATTTTGCAGAGTGCACGTTTACCGTGCGAACTCAATTCGAATCACGTTTGTATTCTATTTTTTCGGGCGGGATCCATTTTCCATTGGAATTAAATTCTATATAGATCATTTTTATATATACTTTCAAAAGCACAACACCCTTTATACATAAATACGGTTTACAAATGGCATGATCTCAAATTCATAAGGTTGTATCCATTAATTTGGATTTTCAAATAATTGAAACCACTTTATGTTGAAATCCAATGTATGCATTCCTCGCTAACTGTCTCCAATTAATGTGTGTTTCATGCGGTTTTTTTACTTCTGAACATGTATAATGTGTTTCACACACGCAACATATAGTGTAATCCCGTTTAGACATTAATTGCATATAAACCATGCATTGTTTCTAATTAATTAAAGAATCTATGGATCACCAATATTGATTAACTATATAACATTACACGTGTCCCCAAATTCAAATGAATATGCATGTTTGATACGCCAATTTACGTTATGATATTATCAATGTCGTGATCTCCAGTTTAAATATTTGAATCCCCTTTAATCTAGATATTCGTCTCATGTAGCTATCACTCATGATTATATAGGACTATCTCTCTAGACCCATACGCGTTCATCGTCTCTCGGGTATCTCTCGTGCTACCTGGATGTCGACAATGATCTTTTATCTTTGTAACACACTGACGGTACTCTCTCCCTCGACCGACATCACTCTATCTCTCTCTAAGTATATCTCGCTCCCTGCTATGTGTCTCTAAATATGATTCTCCATGTGGAATCTCTTTCTCTCACACAAACACAAAACTTTGTCTCCCGGGGTCTCATTTCTTCTACTATTCCCCTGTGTGCCACTCGCACACCCCTCATACAAAGATGTCCTTCGCTCCTTAGTTATGAGAACCTACAACTCTTCCTCATAAATATCTCTTTCTCACACACAAACACAAACTCTGTCTCCCAGGGTCTCATATTTCTCCACTGTTCTCTTGTATGTTGCTCACACACACACTCTCTCTCCCTAGAGATATCTTGCGTTATGTCTCTCTAGCTATCACTCTAGTCGTGAAATATATTTCTCTCTCACACACACAAAACTCTATCTCTCGGGATCTCATTTCTCTTTGATATTTGTTTGTATGTGACTCACATGCACCCTATCTCTACCTCTCTCACACCCACACACATAACTCAACCTTCTGATCCACTCGACTCCTATCTCTAATGCACACTAGCTAGCATCTTTATCTTTCTATTTATCTGTTTCTCCATGAACCTTCTTTCTCGCCTTCACTCTTGTTTACTATCACACACACTACATATTTTTCTCTCTACATGAAGTCAAGTGCCCTCTTTTTATCTTTCTCACACACACACATAACTTCACCCTCTGAACCACCCGGCGGTCCTCTCCAACACTCAAACTAGCGGATGTCCCTCTAGCTAGCATCTCCATCTCTGTATCTATCTGTAGTTTCTTCGTCAACATTTCTTTCTCGCACGCAGTCTTGCTTCCTATCACCCACACTATATATGTCTCTCCATGCATATGCATTTATAGGTTGATCTCTTTTGCACAATCGTTGTGACTCACCCCATCTGCTCACCACAGGTGCATGCTCCAGCCCATGCCACTATCTCTTAAAGACAAAAACACATGCTCAATTGTTGGGCCTTCTTCCCTGCATTCTCACATGCATGCATATTGTCATACCGACCCGTCTCTCCATGTCGTTGATCTTATGACTTATATCTTCTTTTTTTATCTCGATCATGTGCGCGCGCACACACACACACATCCCACGTATACATGTATACCTCTCACACATGCACGTTCAAGGTCTATATGTCTCCATATATACGTAGTTAATTACCCTCAACCCTAACACCGCATCAAATCGTTCTCTTCTTGTGTGCACATAACTTCCGCCTAGATGGGTAAAACACACACTCACACTTAACAATCTCCTTCTAGCAACCCCCCTCTCACTCTTCCCCTATATCCCCGAAACCAATAAGACCATCCCTTCGTTTAATTCCCGCCTACATGCACCATCGATATATAGTAGTCTTCCACGGTGTCTCTCGAACAAACACGTTCTCTCGATGTCGACTCCTCTCACGCGCACACAACTTCTCTTCCCTCTCTACGGGCATTTTCTCTCTCGCACCCCATCGTTGGTGGCCTCTGCCATACACATCACCTCTCTATGATGAAGCCATGCACACTTAAATTACATCCGCCACCGAGGACCCTGCGACACACACACACACACACACACACGCACCCACCCACCCACCCACCACACACACACACACTAAGACCCCATCACACACACCCACACTAAGACTCCATCTCTCTCT